>NC_087126.1:3636363-3939393 GCF_030705265.1 Helicoverpa armigera
TATATTATAAATTTTGTATTACAAAACTCATTTATAATATAAATTGAGTTGAAATGGGGCATTATGTATTTTCTCTCACACGTTCTTAAGAAATTCTGTAAAGGGACACGTCAATTTATATTATGCTGGATTCTGTGAAATATGTTTTCTATAATGAAACCTATACGTTTTCATTGAATTTGTAATGATTTGGACGCCTGGTCCAATAATGAAAAAATAAATTAACTCAGTTCAAAGTCGGCACCTATAATAAAATATACGAGATCAAGAAAGTACGTGCATAGTATTTATTTTACTTTTGACAGTGAAGTTATATTTCGCCATAGCTTTTAATAAAAGTATTTAAAAATCATACCAACAATCCAATGTATCTAGCAAATTAACTAGCAGGTCCCCGCAATTCCACCTGTGTCCCGCGGGAGCTAATTCCGCACCCGGATAAAGAGTGGGCTATGTTCTTTCTCGGGCTCTAGAATATCTGCGTACCGACAGTACCGAACTTTACCGAGTTACTTTCGCAAACATAAAATTACTAAACATATAATGCGCCTACACAATATTAATAAGGATAGTGCTAGTGTTAGTGTAATTATCTATAACGACCCTCTAGGACATAAATGATAATAATTCAAGCTAGTTAGTTCGTGAACAGCCCTTTCATAATAAGCAAATTGTGTGCAGTCTATACCAATGCTTGTAACAGCGATCTCAAACCCGGATGTCAAGTATGTTAGCCGCACCTACTATTTAACGGTAGAAGGCTTATGTGCGGTAATGGACTCGTGAGCGATAATAATATGAGACTTAGCGGTTTCGTCTTAGAACAATATTGGCTTTGTAGGTACCTGTGAACAATGCTACCTTTTTAAAGTGTGTCATTTGTTTTTAGAACTTATAAGATTGAGAGTTTAGAGATAAGAACTTTACTGAACTACTAGTAGTATAACTTTTAAATTGAATTCTATTATGGTGAGTGTATGTATGTATATTAAAATGTAACACATTTACAACAATTGTATCAAATCAATGATTTTGTATATCCAAATATGTTTATGTGTTAACAGCTAAGTAATATCAATTATTAAATATCTTATCAGTACTCACCTATATTTCAATTAATTCTGCTCATATCCATTAAGGATAGAAACATGTGTAAATAACCACTTTTGTTTGTGTATGATTTTAAATGCATAAAACCCTAAACCAATAGTAATTATCAATTTTACAGGAAGCTATGAATGTAAAATTACACACAATTAAATGAAATTTATTGACAAAGTCATAACTGCGGTAATGTGAACGTGTTTTATGAACACAATGAACGAATTTTCATAAATATGGTAATTCTGTTTACATTTTGCAGTATCATGATTGAAATATGTTGAGCTTTTTGTTAAATTAAAATCACCGTGACTTCATTTGTTTGGTCATTCACTTAATTAACTTCTGATGTGATTGTGTACTGTGATTTTCTTTTGTTATTATATAATGTTGATATTCGAGAGTGTTTAATTTCCTTCCGAAAATATTTGCATAGCATTTCGATTACTTGTATTAATTATTGTGTGTGTGTGTGTGTTATTATGGACTGTGTATTTGGGAGTTTCAAATAAAATATAAAAATTATAAATCTTCATCACTTTAATTTATTTGTATAAATAACCATATTACTGATAATAATATAGAATGATCACTTGTTTTCGCTATTTACAATCATATACTACAGCAGTCTTTAAAATTTTAATATCTATACACATGATAACGAACAGGCAATAATAGTTCACTTACATACATTTGGTATAGCACTTACATTCTAATAATTACAATATTTACAGCGCGCTTCTAAAACTACTTTATGTACAATTGTGACTGGAAGGTGGGCAGAGTGCCCGTCTAGACTAGGTAAGCTTGCACGGCGTTGCCCGTGTCGACGAGCGGCGGCGGCGGCGGCCACTGGCGCATGTCCCGCCGCCGGCCCGGGGCCATGCCGTGCTCCAGCGACGAGTAATCAGAGTCTATTGATGAATAAATATGATCTGAGATCGGCCTTCCATCTGGCCCGTACGCCACCGCCTGCGTCTGCCTCACAGCTGACGGCGACTGCCGCACTTCACTACTATACTCCGGCGGGGCGCTAGCACCTTGCCCTCCTCCCAACACAGGTGATCTTTCAGGGAAAGGCAATGTGCGGTTCCCACCGTTAGGCACCGACGAATCTAATGTATAAGTATTCAAACTCTTTCTATAGTTGTGGCTCCGCGCCTTATGATTCGGCTGCGATTCCGGCATCATGTACCTGAGGCGCTTCCAAAACCTTTTCTCGCCCCATCGTAACCGCGACCCCGTTTTTAGATAGGGACGCAAATCGGGGTCGCACATCGCATCCGCCACAACGGAGTATTCTTCTATTAGTACTAGTTTATAAATACACCCTTTCAACGCATCGTGCAGCCCCTGACGGAATTCGTATCGAGACCATTCCGTTTGCATGAAATTTCTCGTTAGCACGATGATTATTCGTTTCGATGCTTCCGCGGTCTCAACGACAGGCGGCGCGCATTGCATGTACTGAGCGCCGTGGTGTGGAATGTCTCTATAATGAAGGCAGAGTCGGTATGATGGATTCCCGTTTTCTAGTTCATTTGCCAGTGACTGAACGACAGATTCTTCATCTTTCGGGCTGTAGCAAACATAAGCGTCGTATAACTTTTGGCTCTCTTCAAATGCGCCCGAAAATGAGAACACTCTGATGCCACAATTTGTGTACAGCCACACTCTGAGTGAATCTCTAAAAAGGAATAGTACGACGAGGGCCAATAAAATTAACATAAAGCCGGTGAGCGTCGAGACCATCATGGGAACATAGTTGGACACAAGCATGTTTCCGATGACTGAATTATCAGCATAATAATCGCTGCAGGCTGTACCGTTTAAATTGAGCTCTTTTTTCTGAGGCGGCTTCGCGTCGCCGTTCCAACACCATACGTCGGTAATGTCGATGATTTTTTGCGCATTCTCAGCCAAATATGCAGTTAACTCTTGTAAGTAGCGACATTTGCAAGACCACAGGTTGTTGCCCAGTGACAAAGCTTTCAGATTTGGGTTGTTGTTAAAAGTCCACACGCCAAAATCGACTAGTCTGTTGCCATCAAGGCGTAACACTTCTAAAGATTTTAAAGAAAGAAATGATATGTTAGCGATATGGCTAATGAGATTGTTTTGTAAGAACAATTCTTTCAAGCTACTCAATTGTAGGAATTCATACCCTTTCAGTTCTTTTAGTTTGTTGTTGCCCAAGTGTAGAATTTGTAGAGCATTCAAGCCGGCAAAAGTTCGATTTTGTATGCTATCGACGTTGCTGTTGTTCACGTACAGCGATCTCATTTTCTGTCTTCCAATAAAAACGTGGTCTTGTAGTTCCTTTATATTATTTCCATCTAAAAATACCTCGGTTGCATCCATGGGTATTTTGTGCGGTATTTCTATTGACGATTGTCCGGAACAGTCCACAACGTTCGTGTTCCACAATGGATCGTGGTAACAGGTACAGTTTTGAGGGCATGTCATTTCACAGTCACACGCATCATAGTCGCAGCAATGACAGATTGCAAAACAATGAGTCTCATACTTACAAAGAAAGTCAGTTGTTTTTAAGTTAGTTAGGGGCACATGAGTTCCACTTCGAGTGTTCGTCATTTTACACAAAACATTTTCTAAGTCCATCACACGCGGATATTGTCTCATAGCGGTCATATTGTTTATGATCGGTAACCACTCCATAGTACAGTCACACTGAAACGGGTTGCCGCCGATATAAAACTCAGGTAAACTTTTATTGAGCGGCACTGTAGCTAAACGCATACTATTAAGTTCTAAATGCACAAGTTCATTAGCATACATGTCCACACGCGTCAAGTTCTTTTTATCGAAAAACGTATTCACATGAATATTGTTCAAAAAGTTATTATTGATAAACAACAGTTCAACACTATTAGGAATCGCCATCGGCGATATTTCCGCTATACGATTATGGCTAACGTCCAATGTCTTTATACGGATCTCATCTTGCAACTTGTAGTAGTTACCCAAGTGTTCAATGAAATTGCCGTGAATGTCTAACCACTTTAGATTGCTGGGCACAAACGCGTAATCGAACCACACTAGATGATTTTCCGATAAATTGAGCCACAAAAGGCTCGCGAGCGTCGAGAAGACACCGTTGATGTCAGACAGGAAATTCCCATCGAGCCGGATGGCCTCCAGTTGCATATTTCTGCTAAAAGTCCCTCTCTCGATTGACTGGATCTTGTTCTTGGCGATGTTAAGCACTTGTAAGCTCGGTAAGTCCCAAAACATTCCGACGGAGAGATTCCCAATTTGATTGTCAATCAGTCTCAGTCCCGTTAATTGGTTTAGGTTTTTGAAGGAACCATTTTTGAAGTTGGATATTTGATTCTCTCCAAGGTCGAGTGTTTTGAGGAAAGAGAGTTCCCATAATGCGTCGGGAACCTCTAAAAGTTGATTGGAGCTCAAATCCAACTCTTTTAGGTCAGAGCAATTTTTGAAAGCTTTGCGGTCAATATTTACAAGCAAATTGTTGTTGAGAGTCAATTTGCTTAAAACAAATAAACCGTTGAATAGGTTCTCATCTATTGTATGAAGCCGATTCTCCGCTAGATTTAGCGTATGTAGATTATACAGCGGCAGGAATGCATTATCTTCGATGTAGCCAATAGAGTTGTTCTTGAGGTTCAGTATTTGAAGGAAGAATAGATCTTTGAATGTTTTTCCATCGATTCTAGTTAAGGCGTTGTTGGATAAATTCAAAACTATTAAGCGTATTAATCCCAAAAATGTTCCGTCATCAATATGACTACTAGTGAGTTGATTGCTTGATAAATCCAAAACAATCAGCTGTTCCAAGCGATGAAATATTCCTCGAGCCAATTCAAATAGAGTATTATCGTTAAGGTATATTTCTCTTAATTCTCTAGCATTAGCAAAAAGGCCTTCGGGCAGTGTATGTAGGTGGTTATGTGATATGTTCAGGACTCTCATTGATACAAGTCCGTTGAAAGCCTCACTTGATATGTCAGAGATATTGTTATGTTGTAGATATAAATGTTGCAAGCTCCTTAATTTTAATAATTCTGAATCTTCAGGCAGCGACTTAATCTCGTTATAACTCAAGTCTAGGCCGTGCAAGTTTGATCCACAGCCTTGTCCGAATCCAAGTTGTCCTACTGTTCTTATTCTATTGTGCGTCAAATTCAATGTGCTCAAATTTTCCAGAGAGCAGAACACGCCGGAAGGAACAAATTTTATGTTATTCTGAGCGAGATCCAACGACTGCAGTTCCGACAATCCATTGAAAGCATTCAGAGATAATTCTAAATTCTTAGTAGGACTCCACTCGAAATTCTTGGAGCGTATCTTTAACTTCTTTAATTTCTTCAATTCGTGAAAAGTATTGTCTGGCACTTGTAGCAATTTGCAGTTGTTTATTGTGAGTTCGGTGAGCGCCGAAACCGGACTAAAGTAGTGAGCCCTTAGAGAGCTTTCAAAAAGTAGTAGATGATTGCACTCAATAGCCAGCCGGCTAGTGTCCGAATTCACTGAGATGATGCTGCTGCCGTCACCGTCGAGAGTGCGTATCCTGCAGAGCACGCCGCCGTCCGACCCGCGGTCCGAAACCCGAACGCATTTGTCCGAGCCGTAGGGCAACACCGCCGAACCGACGTGCACCAGCGCACAGAGTACTGCCGTTATAGCGTACATTATCACAGAATTTTCATTTCACCACAAAACGTCTCATAAACACACCCCGTGGGTCGATATCACCATTTCCGAAACAAAGTACGTGGTACACTTGAGCGCTGAAGAAAAACTTCCTAGCATTTCACTGCACTGTAGTCCGTTACGTACTCGGTTGTAATAGTCCTTATTTGTTGAAGTTGATTAAATTTTTTACTCTTGAATTTGTTGTTTATCGTTTGAGATCAGTTTGTGTATTAAATATTTATTGCGTGAAGTAGGGACCGGCGCGAGGTGTAGCACGACCTTCCCGCGGCGCGGTTTGCGTTGCGACTGTCAAGCGGAGCGCTTGACTCGTGGAAGTAGCAGAGGGGCGCGCAACTTAGTCTTCCCCGTCCCCCGCGCCCCTCGTAAGCTCTTCGCATGTTTTTTGAGAGCGAGTAGCGCTATCTAGCGTTGAGTAGCGACACTAAAAATGATGCTCGCGCAGCGATTCAAGTTAAAACTCATTAACTCATTAACATAAAGTAATGCTATCAATGCTAAGTACAGAAAATAAGCCGTTTATAATAATTTATGAAGAGGTTTACTATTCGTTTAATAACTAAGCGTAGAAGTAATAACATTCAAGATAGTTAAACCCTTAATGCTTATTGAGCAATAGTATCTTATAACTTTATTAAAAGTAGTCATGGTGGTGACTTAAAAAATCAATTCAGTTTTTTCAATTAAACAAACCAAGTGATGAAACAGAAAAATTGAAATTCTCGTAAAAATGGTAATAGTGACTTGATCTATTGGTTGAAGTGAAATAAGTAGGAACTTTAAGTATCTACATATGTATATTCGTGAAAAATTAGGTACCTAAGTATAACGATCGATGAAAGCATAAAGTTGTAAGTAATATTAAAAGATTGTCTTTGTTTAATGACAAATAAAAAGCTGATTAAGAGGGTCGCAATGTCCAAACAACATACAAAACATTCTATTGTTGACAGAAAGTTACCTGATATTTTGTGTAGAACTGTCCTTTTACTTACTTTCACAATAGTTCATCGTACTTACAAGTACAAAATGTATGCATTAGAAAAAAAAAAATTGTACTTACACGCACATAATGTGTAAGTTGTTTTATGCATTAGTGTGCATAAACTTCAAAGCCGAAAGGTTTTTAATAAACCATATAAAAGTTTAATGATGCTCCGACACAGTTGAAAACTATCCGTAATTATAAAAGTACTCGCAGTTTCAATCGCGACCCGAGGGATTTAATTCCAACACCCAGAAAAAAATTTGCCTTTTTAACGGACTCAGTACATCCAAATTTTTATCATAATGGGTCTAACAGTTTTTATGAAGAAGTAACAAACATGCACTCACAAACTTTCATATAATATTAGTGTTAGGTATATAATAAGCATATTTTACACACATATCACAAAATTATAAAGTCCATATACCTACCTAAATCTCAAAAGAAAAAATGCTGACGTCTTGTAAAAGCTTTTAATATTAGAACGTCTATTAACCGCTAGATGGCACCACCACAGCGAAGATAAGCAACGACCAACGTAAATCACAGAAACACCCAATCTGCGTACATTTAATAGACTTTAGAATTTTCCTACACAAATTCATTGGCGTAAATCACGTTTGCAAGCTCATAAAAACCATTATGGAGGCACTTTCGAAATTTTTACCGACACTCATAACGAAATTTGAAAATTCACAAATGTTTTATTGTGTCCTAATGTTTTTATCGCACTTCGTGGCTATATCTGACGTACCTACGGAGGGAGAAAAATGGTCTTGTTAAGTGAGAGTATGTTCTGTATTTCTGGTAAATAATTTGCTTATCGCTTTTTATAGGCTTGACGTTAATGTATATTTTTGTATGAGTTTGCTTTGAATTGAAGCTTAATTTGTCAGTATGTGTGAAGGGGGATTATGTTGGAATATGTTTCTGTTCGTGAGTTTTGTAATGGGCAATGTGGATTTAATATTAGTTTGAATAAAATACGTTGTTATAATTATAAATTTGAGATTAGCATGTAGGACGAGAGTCTTTCAAATACTACTTTAAGTTTTGAAAGCCGCGTAGATTAAAATGGCACGAGAAGACAGTAGGTATGTTATAGGCATGAAATACTACTACTAAAAACTATCTTCGGTTTACAAATATTCATTCGTTTGCAAAAACTCACGTAGTTAAAACGACATACATCAAATTAACCCACCAGGACATAATCACCTTAACAACTATTGACAGCAAAACAAATCCATAAAATTAATCCCCAGCCTTAATGTGTCATACTGTGACGTAATAATGGTACCCATTAAACAAAATGGGACAAAAATGGGACATTATGACCACAACCACGTGGGCGGTCTGTACCACAAAGCGACCACAAGTGAAATTCCTCTTCAAATACTTGGAAAATGTTACCACGTACAAAATTATATGTGGTCCAGTGTAATGTTTGGTTCTACTTGTGTTAAAGGGTTTGATGGCAAAAAGTTTGCAGCGGTCAAATATTTGCACTGCGGCTAATGTTGCGCCGTCTAAGTTTATAATTGCACACCAATTGGTGTTGGCCACTGAACTAACGTATTTTCTTTGAGATACGGAGAATAACATTAGGTAGGATTTGAAAGATTCGTAACCATTTAAATATATTGTTAATCACTTCACTGTCCACGGCAATGTAGACACAATAGTTAAACAATCGGTTTGCATCACATAAGACTCATGGGACAGGGAAGTTATTAAGAAAAGAAAATCAAACTGTAATCATAAAATCATACTTGAAGATCAATCAATTTATTCATTAGTTTATAGAAGTAAGTAGTTAGTTTAGTAGTTCATTTAGTAGTTTAGTAGACTTTGAGTCTACTATAATGCCCACACAAAGCCAAAATGTTCAACACTAAAGTTTCTCTCATACACGAAAACATAATTCATATAGGTAAATGTGCTTAGGTCGCCTGTCCACAAGGCCTTGACTGACGGATCGAGATCAAGATTAGGCTGAGATACACGATGACTAACATTTACATAACAAGACAGCTGTTGGTAAATGTCCATCTAAATTGGCACCGCGTTTCCCCAAAGGCATCCCATGTCATGTAGGTTTCACATTATTGCATAATTATAAAGTACATAGCTTTCGTGAAACTACGTGAGGACGAGTATTTTAATATAAGAAGCTATCCGAAAGATTATGTCAGTCATTAATAAAAATAAATCAGTTGATGTTATAGAAATTATACTAGAACGGTTAGCATTAAAAGTTGAAGACAGGACGCAAGTATATCTTTCAATGAAAAGACAGAATAAGAAAAAAATAAGCAATAAACAAAATAAACGGATTGTTAATTCCTCATATCTAATAATTACAAAACAGCCAGTAACCAAACACAAACAAAACATCCATTCGAAAAATTAATTCAAATCTAAACGCGAACGCGACACACGTATGTACATTAGCGAAACCCGTAACGTAATGTCTGCGACCACGTAATGCGAAGTCTTCGTCTCCACGCGACCACAAGCCGAATTGCTAGCGAGGCTCGTGTTTCAGTCAGGATGAGCAAAATAGGCAATTGACAAACAGAAATAAAAGAAATATATATAAGATTCATACTCAAAACATAAATTCGAAGATTAAATAAAATCCCCTCAAATTCACGTAGGTACATTAGCAAAACCCGTAACGTAATGTCTGCGACCACGTAATGCGAAGACTTCGTCTCCACGCTACCACAAGCCGAATTGCTAGTGAGGCTCATCTAGAAGTTTTGCTTCAACGTTGCCAAATGTTAGATGCAATTATTTCAATTGATCTAATTTTGTGGATGCGGTAGTTTTGTACGTTATGTTTAATTGGGGATTTAAAATATGGGCTATCTTTTATTTGTAGAATTATTTTCTTAAGTTGTCTTTATTGTCAGATTATTCCGTGGATTTACAACTTTATTACTTTTATCAAACCAAGCAATCTCCTCAGGTGATTACTAGAGAAAGGTAAAAAAAATGCCAGCTGATTCCTAAGAGGTTCCTTAGGTCTTTTACAAGCGATGACAAATGCAATCGTGTTCGATTTACTAAGAAAGTTTGTAACTATGAACATTGCACAAAGCCATACATTAAATTCTTACACTTCTTACAAACTATTTACTTACAAAAATTACCCTTCCAAAAACACTATCGCAGCTTATTTTTAACACCCATTGTTAATAACCACGCATTTTAATATTTATCATTATCACCCTCACTGATAATGGTTCATTTTAAATTTCTACCCTCCATTAATGACATCCGGAGTTACGCTACTCAGGTAGAAGGCTTATCTAACCCTGCATTAGCACTTCTTCGAACGGACGCAGACTTATTGTTTTGGAGAATATTTGGAGAAAATATTTATTACGTACTTCGTGAGTCATCCCTTGGGAACATGCTAATCCTTTGTTCATTATCTAAGTCTCAGTTTTATGAGCGTTACGTAGCAAAGAAAGGATTTTAAAAGATTAAATGCAATGGTGTTAATATGTTTCTTGAAATGTTATCTATCTAGGGAACTAATGTTATCTAGGTTTGTGGTAATATTGAACGTGTGAAAGTATGCACCTATTAGTAGTTAGGAGAAATATCCATCAAAAGGTAGGTAATTCTAAAGAATTTAAAAAATGTATGGAACATAACTGGATACATTGCTCACGCAAACAAATCTAACCATACTTTTCATCGAAGTAAGTAAGCAAACCATCATCTAAAATCTTCCTCAATATGCCATTGATACAACAATTCACTTTTCTTTATCGTATATACCTATATTCCGCTCCAAACTGTATCAAAAATAAAAATAGAATGTTAACCCCACGCTACTCGCGCCACACTTTAATCTACATCCTCAAGACGCATCTACGTGTACGTATAACATTCCTGGTCTATTGTACCGCTCTCCGGTACTCGGGACACGGCAGTAATGTGTTGACATCATTATACGACCGCAATAAGAGCCACAATGCAGATAAGATCCGTGTTCGAATACATTCAGAGGGTTAAGTGAGGGTGGGCTTGGGGCTTCGTTTGTTAGTTTCTTGGTACATGTGTTTGTGTTTTGAGTTTATGTTGGAGACGAGGAAATAAGACTGAGAGTTTTTAGATGATTATTGAAAGAAACCTGAAGATAAGTGTACCATATTTCAAACCTTGTCTCACATTAGGTAGGGGAGAGTGGGGGAATTGCGGACGCTGAAGGGAAATAACGCACAACATTCGTACTATTAGTAATTATCAGTCTGTCTTTATTAATTATCAATCTTTAGTTATTTGTCTACCAACACAATTATACTTATTATATGAGATCAATCAATAAGTATAATATTTTTAGCAAAAACAAAACCTTGTCAGTCCGTATTTACCCGTAGCGCTCGGGGTAAATTCGGACTGACCCTGGGTTAATTACGGACAGCATGGGGTATTTACGGACTAGGTCCACATCACTGACGAAAATCACAAGTAAAGCCTTTAGAAGAACTTCCTGCAGTGCAGTTCTCATGAGCTCACTTGTTACCTACACTTTGAACACATAAGCCAGTCTTCGGCAGGTGGATCACTGCTTTTCCTGACAATAAATGTAAAAGTAATCAACATGTCAAACAAAGTAGCTCTGGGAATACCATATTTTTCTTCCGCCTGACGCAAAGTTATGTACTGGTCTTTTATTTCTTGCACAGCTTTTTGTAATGATTAGATTTTTTTCTTATATATTTCCGAGGCATCTTAAAAATGAGTATTGAGTAGTTATTGATTAATTTCATAATAGTTTTCGAATTAGGGGTAATTGCGGACGTACGTATTTACCCCGCGAGGCTTGTCCGCAATTAACCCAACTGGGTATTTCTAAATCAAAGAGAGAAATTTGTAGATTATGAAAACATTTCATAAAAAACAACATTGGCGATTCAAACTCCATTGACAAAGCTATCCATAGAAAATATCACTTTTTTCCCTCACTTCATATGCAGACCTGTCCCTCGAATTGTAAAACACTAAAAATTAGATCAATATACACTTTTTTTTAAAATTTTGTCTACCTTTGAAACAGTGCGCAGCCGCCTGTCGTAAGTTTTTGCGTGGCACTAAAATGGTGGAAAGAAACAGATGACAGCACCAGGCTGCCGCGGGGGGGATTGAATGAGTAGATACTTGCTAGTCCGTATTTACCCCGCGTCCGTAATTCCCCCACTCTCCCCTACTCATATTTTATATATGAACAAATTTTCAGAACCATAATCAATCTTAATATTACCATAGGCAACTAAGAGGTATCCTACTACACCTAATAAGCCACTAAATACCACGAACTCCCATTTTAACACGCATTTGCGTTAATCAGTAACATTTGAAGTTCTTCTATCAGCTTTCCAAACTTAGTCGATTTGTATATCATTCAGTTTACTAACATCTAACATCATCTAATACGTCCTGGTCTCCCTCAAGTTTCCTACAAACTCCCCTAGATACGATTGCTTATACACAATGAAATAACTTACTAAGTTGCTCAAGAAATTTATAGACCCTCACCAACGGGAATTATACCAATATTTACCTATTAACGACTTTACTGGGTGCCGGATAAAATGTAATTTTATGCTTGCCTCTAGTGTTATGGCTGTGGACTTCGTTGCTGAATAGATTCTAGGAGTTTCGAGTAGGTTGGATTGTTTTGTATCATCGATAAGGGGAAGATATCGTAAACTGAGTACGATTTTTTTGGGACCCTGTTGAAGCATTTTTATAAGTGTCAGCTAAAGACTTGGCTTTAAAATAGAAAAGTCTCAGATATAATTTTGAGGCAATTCCTGAACATACCTATCTACCAACTAATGCCACCAATATTATTACTGACTCAAACCCTAGGACTAATCTGGCGACACCCCTTAGAACAACACGAAAGTTCAACAACCGAATTCACCCTGAAACGATATATATATAGCTATATCTACCTCTAGCTACCCTTAAACCACCGTTTGATGTTCACTAGCTTGGATAAGAAAATACAATTTAAATACACGACGAAAAAGTTTTATAAAACAACATTTTCAATGAAGACGTTTAATGTCCTAAGAAAATATTTTCCAACTTTTATGAAATGTCAGGACGGTAAATGATCCGAAAGAAATAATAGTTCGCAAATCTACATAGAATATTTGTAAGACGTCAATGTTGTGATAAGCTGAGCGTAGTTTGCATAATATCAAGCGTTGGGCTGGGAAAGAGACAAATCTATGCAATTAAGTTTTTAGGGTCTTCACTTAACGTAACGTTCTGTCTATATGTATGACTAGCTTCTGCCAGCGGTTTCACCAGCATCCCGTGGGAACTACTTCCCGTACCGGGATAATCTAACACTGAAATAAATTTTCAAATCGGACCAGTAGTTAGTGAGATTAGCGCGTTCAAACAAACAAACAAACAAACTCTTCAGCTTTATAATAGAAAAATAAAAACGGGCTGGACATGCAAAAAATAAATCAGAAATTGCCTGTAAAGAGTAGTTATAGAAATCGTTGCCAAAAAACACTAGGAAAAAAAATCGTATTTGACAAAGCATTGTACACATTTGAAATTCTTCAAACAAGTTCAATTTTATAATAACCCATCGACAGTTTTCATGAATTTTATATTTGATTTTATGCGATTTGTTTGAACTGTGTTTTTTTCTATTTCTAAATCTATCATTTCTATTTTCCGAAAGAGTTTCCAATAATAGAGCCAAATCGGTAGAACGGTATTTATTTTATGAATAAAAATATTCAAAATTCTTTTGGTCGGTGAATTTTAAACGTCCCATATAGAGTACACTCATTTTATTCTACGTCCATTCTAAACAATAGGTCTATTAATATTTGACAGTTTTACTCGCATTCTCATACAAACTTTACCTTACTGCCTCCTTCATATTTTCACTCTTGAAGTCGGAGAGATAGAATTTTCTAAAATCTTTTCTAATCTGTATTATAATCCTACATTATGAAAACATTTCAACGACCAGCGATTTAGGTTTTGTGCCGATCCTTCATAGCATAACTAGTTAGCCGTTACAAAGGTATATAAAACATAATTTTTGTATATTTCCGTCCAGCCATAATTAGGCCCTTAATTACTACATGTGAATGATTCAATGTCCTCGACCCAAATAAATTAAATAAAGCAATCAAATGTTACTACATTAATTTCTCAGTTTCACACGAAAAATATTCACAGTTTTCTTGTACTTTCGTATTCATGAAAAAACATTACGAGCTTACGAAAACAGGACCCGGTGTATTTTTAAGACAAGAGCGTATCTTACTTTTATATAAAATTAATCGTACCGAAAAGCTTTCTAACATGTAATTTTGAGTAAATTAGCTTCCTTGGATCTTTCTTTAGCCCCCTTGAATACACCCTACATTTATCTAGGGATGAAAGCCAAGAACTTTGGCCCACTTACCGCTCAGGTTTTCTTCTAAAATTCGGACGCCGTATAATAAGATCCTGACCTTTTTTGAATATATTTTTCTTTTGCCTAATTTGAATCAAGTTGGAATGAAAGATTAAGGCGGCCTTTAAGCTAATTGCCTGTTGACGATAATTTTCAAGTAAAGAAATTGGAGACTTTGTGTAATGAGTTCCGACTTTTGGTGATTTCGACTTTTCTCATAATTAACAAGTGTTACCAACAAAGGTGCCTTCATAAGTTGGTGATTTATTGGTAGTGTAACATCTCATATAACTTCAGGCTACAATTGAATGACCAGCCTTTTTTAAATACCTCTGTAGTTGTTATTTATTTTACTCGATGTTTTCAAATCATCCATTAAAATCGTTTGCAGCATTCTGTTTGTTTTTATTGCACTCCTATTGTAATCAAATTAGACCAACTAAAACCAACAGCATGTTTATTTAAATTAACACTCAACGGCCCCCTTCCAAAAACAATAATTAATCAAGATTAATAGTATACACTTTAACACTAGGACCCCAAGGAATAACAATTAAGCTAGCAAAGACGGTCCTCACTTTTTCTGCTAAGGGCGAAACATGTAGAGGAAAACAAAGAAACTCGATTTAGAACCCTTCAGGGGTCTTGGGGAGCGTATTAAATTTGCATTAGACGAAATTGAAATACGCCCTCCGATGACTCGTTACGAGGGAAGACTAATAATGTCGTCAATTCACATCGGAAGATCTTCAAAGTCACGCCGTGACTATTTGATTAATTGAATCATTTTTTGCCTTTTCCCCTTTTAAGAGGTATGGTGGGGAATTTGTCAATACGCTGCGTTGTACCCTGAAGTATCTATTATACTGAACAGGTCATTATATCGTCCTCTTCCAAGTCTTGTGATCATAGGGGTTGCTTTCTGAATGATGGTTCTCTTTGTTTTGATTTTAAGCAAGTAAATTTTTCGATTTTGTCTCCATGTTCTCATAAAAATAAAATAAAAACTACCAACATATCAGGCTCTTACAAAATAAGACGTCTTCTATGCTATTGCAAATAATTGATATGAAGAGTTTAGTAGCCTTGGTCAACATCACCTTAAAAGCAGAAAAAGAAGGTCAGAAGTAAACCACCAAAAATTTCAAAACTAACGGTATCCTAGTTATAAGCCATGATCATAGTCACGTTCCATCGCCGTCAGTTATCGCACACCCATCGCATTCAACCTTCATGAGTCCGCGTTGACATTTTAGTACTAATTGAATTTTTGTGAACTAACTGTAATGTGTGTACTGTTAACTGCGATGACATATTTTAGTCGACTTTTAGGTGCAATTATGCTCGTATACTTTCGCAACAAAGCAATTAGTGCTAGAGGTTGAAATGCCACAATTTTCAACGAAGTTCATTGACCCAAGCAACTGGCAGGTTTGAAGTAGTGATTCGATTTTCGAATTCAAATCTGCATTCATTAGAACTGTATAGAGGATTTAAACCAATTATTTTTTTATCTGTTTATTTGCATATTGTAAAGTCCACGAACTGATTTTAACGTTTCTTTTGCTAAACGAAGCTTGCTTAAAGCGTTTTTTGGGGAATAACGTGATCGAGCAATCAGCAGTTACAATGAAACTGAAGAAATTTAATGTAAAATACAATGTTATTTGGACTGCAATGAGGTGCATACAATTGGGGTTTTCCTGATTGTAGATTACAAAAAGTATTTTACTTCATAGTTTTTGATTTGTCATTCAAACTGCTTTCTAACTTCACTACTCAAACGTCACATCCATAAATTGCTCTTACTCCATTATTGCTCAGCAACTATGTCCTGATATAAAGTCCATCTTTCGTACTTATCAGTTAGTTGCGCAGCGTACAGTCGCGTACATCGGTATCACGTTTGCAGCACGTGCTGTAATCACGTCTCTGGCGTCACGTAACGTGTAGCCGGCCTAATTTGTTGATCGCGCACTGTGCTTGACTGTACTAGAATCGCTGTAAACATAAAGGTTTTATGTTTGGCAGTGTTGTTATGGTGTATAGATTCGCAATTCACGGATGAACTCCATGAAAAGTAACTACAAAAGTGACATCAGATTATTTATAATTTCCAACCAGTAGAAAATTTACAAGAAGCGTTTTAAAAAGTTCTTAAATTATTAGCTGTATTAAGGCATTCTTCGGCTTCAAAACTTTTGTCTCATATGAAGTTAACGATACAGGCTCAAGACATGGACAAATCACCCCCATGCAGTGTAAAAATAAAGCTGGATCTAGGCCAAAACCATACATTTTCACCACAAAAGATACCAAAACCTTAACCGTCCATTAATACTTGGTAAGCAAAATAAATCGTCCCCAGTGTTGATGTCACACTAATGAACATTTTATATTTTTATGCGCACCAAAAAAGCTCTGTTGAAAGACAGTACTGAGTGACAAGCTACGCTGTAGGTAAGGTGAAGGGCGTTCTTAATGACATTCTCAGCATAATTCCCCGAGGATAGGGCTGCCCAGGAGAACAAATGACTATCGGAGATGTCATAACGCAAAATCTCCTTAAAATGCAGGTGATAGGAGAACGAGGAACGTTACTAGCTTCGTCCTCAAACGCCTTCTCACGAATTAAAAAAAAACACCTACCAATATTTGATATATTTATTGTCTTTACTTGACAAGGAACTCGATCGCCTCGTTAGTTCTAGTAACTGATTGTTTTGATCACGCCTGCAAGTAGACGTTGTCTTGACCTACAAGAAGGCGTCTGACCTACCTGCTTTTTCGCATCTCCGCTCATCTTTCTTGTCTCCGTGGGTCTGCCAGACATTGATAGGACATATACGGATTTTCCGCCATGTTTGTCTGGTCCTAAAAATACGCGACTGGTGACCGGAATCTGTTGGGATGTTTCGCGCTATATTTAGTGCTTAGTAACTCATTTCTATTGTTGTTTTATGGTTTATTGGCTTTTGATGGCAAGTTCATTAATATCATTGTAAAGGTGAAATTATTTTATATAATTTTTGCAATATTAAGTTGAGACGTTAGCTACATACAAAACATTATGAAGGCAAACTATTAAATTTTTCGTCTATTGATAAAAGGCTGAATTTGCACGGCGATGATACTTCTTAATAGTTTAAACAATTTCAGTAATTATAACTATTATCGTATCATATCTTCTATATTTTTTTAATCTTTAGTAAGTTCTAAAATAATCTAGCAACCCTAGATAGATGCGTCTAAACGGCTATAGTAGGTACTGTTTCCTGTTTTATGATTAATGTTTCCGTCCTTTCGACACTATACAAAGTATGAATCAATTTGTATATTAAACGTGGCTGGAAGTTGTAAATATGTTATTAGGTAAGGTGCTTCGGATTATATTATTAATATAGTCCACTTTGCTTCGGCTTTCGTTACGGTCAATTTCAAGTTTCAATGTGAAACTATATTTAAATCAGTTCCTTCGATTTATTTATTTAATAGTTTATGTACACAGTTACGCACACAGAATACAGACAAGAAGAATAAGAGAACAGATCGTTCGAATGCACAATCTTTTGGGGTATTTTCTTAATGTTCGCCAACTGTGTAAAAACCCTTATCAGAAAACACTTACAATTAAGTATCACCATAACACACCCATATGGTAAATGATGATAAAATTTTAAAGACACAAAATAAAACTTTCAAAACAGACAAAGCCAGTTCACAACACTCTTTGTTTACGTTCATCTATCACTATTTTTATTGCATTCTATAAACGTTTGCTATTCATTTTAAACGCCTATGTTACGGCTATTTCTATTTGTTCAAGCATTTTTTGTGTTGCCGATACAACTATATTTTGTATTTCCGCTTCATTTGTTACGCACGGAATACATGAAAATACACTTTAGCGCAGTTCGTGAAACAAATTGTAGGTACGTGAAGAGTTGTTTAAGTACATTGTGTTAAAATTGTACTTACACGGTGATTGGAGGGTTAAATGTTTAAGAAGAATTCAATGTTCATTGCTAAGGTTTCGAGTATATGGGGAGTTTTAAAATATTGTTGTGAAGACTTTTTATAGAAAAGAAAATTGCGGGATAAGAAACCACGTAGTTTTTTTTTTGTAAAACGAAAATCTTTGTCTTTGAGTAGGTATAAATAAATGGTCTATGCCAAAACGTATGATAGTGTTTTTTGAATTCATAGGGAAAGAGCCACTTAAACTCGTCGAGATAATCATCAAGATCAGATTTGCAGATGAACATAACAAAACTGGGCTTTCCCGTAAAAATAAGTATGCATTTGCGACATTCTCATTTGTACACATAGTTTGAAAAATATAATACAATATTATTAAGAGATAAAGTAGCAATCGAAAATTATATACCCGCATTAAACAAACAGACGAAAGTTCTTAAACCATTACTCCAAATTTTATTCGACTACTTTTACGATGTATCGGTATCCAATTAGGAGTGGTCCAAATGGAATGTTATAATTATGAACACTTTTAAAGGACTCTTCCGTCGATGGTTTGTTTACAACCATATAACTTTATTAGCTCTAAATGTTAGTGTTCGTAATTACTGATTTAAGGAACTTTTACACTAGTATTTGGAAAAAATATGACTACATACCTAATTATCTTACTAAGATTTGTACGTAATGTGCATGTTTGTGGCATTTAACAAATGAAACTTGGCTGTAACATAGCTTATACGGGTATCAGAATAACATGTAGGTAGGGCACTTTTTGATCATGTGCCCGAAAAGAGTTAACACGAGATGCATCTGACACCGCGGATGGAAGCAAGTACCTAGGTATTTTAATCACCTTTGAGCACCATTTTTTTTGCAACTCTCATATTCACTAGACTAATATATATCCATTATAATATTGTAACTATGATGAGTACCTACTTCTTTACTTACCTATGGCAAGTCACCCCCCTGTGTGAGCGTGGAAAAATAAACAACTGACGATCGAATTTCAAAATTCCCACGGAATAAGTGCATGTGCAAATTCATTCAAAATTGGAACACCATCAATTTTGTTTGTTAATTATTTTTGGAACTATATTATTAGAAAATGATTGCGTGTTTTAAATATATCAGGGATGTAACAATATTCGGCGAATTTAAAACCAGCCAAAACTTTTAGAGAAAACTAGGCTGAAAAACAGCACTTTCTCAGTGTAAAAAAAAATTATAACCATAGGCTATTTCTCTCTCTGGTTGGTAAGTAGCACAATGTTGGAATTTCCAAAGAAAGTTTTATTAGATACTTTTATTATCAACAGTATTTAATAAGTCAAACAAATCAAGGATGTCTTTCAGAACAAACCAAGTTAATTTTAACATACACATGTTGAATAATTAATTGTCAAATAGCGAAAGCTCAATTATGAAGTTATAAAGGTTATATCAGTTTAAAAATAAACGAAATAATTGTCTGTCCTTGTGTAGGTGTTACACGAGGCAATGACAGAGAAGTTTCTTTTACAAATAATATAATAATACGTAATACAGGGAAAGTTGCAGTAACGTGTATCTCAAGGATTTTGTCCTTAATTAAAAGAGTACAATTCTGAGAAAGTAATATAAGTGTTATCATATTATGCGAAAGTCAAACTATTTTTAATCATACATTTTGTTTACTTATCATCATCCTCCTTATCCAAATTCTATTAGGGGTCCGCCTCGTGTTTTCTTCTCTCATATCTTCTATTTTCCGTGACCACACTTGACAAGTAACATTATATGTTTACTAAAATTATTATTTGCAACTGTGTTCCATGACCTGAATTTTTAAACAACCTCAAAATACAGAACCTTTTTGCTGCCTGGTAGTTTAATATGTAAGCTCCTTATTAATGATGTAACAGTGCATCGCAGCTTGAATAACCCATCATAAACATTGGAGAACCCGCTTAGAAAGCATTTTGTAAACAAATTCTATTGCATGTCATGCTCTAATTACAACTAAATAATGACATCAATGGCAGTGTATGTTTGTGTGCTTTTGAACTCTATTACTATTGAAATTAAGGCGTGTTTTGGTTGGTGTAGAATAAAATGTATTACAAAGGCAGGTTCCTATGTGAACTTTGGGACATCGGACGGACACGCTTTGGGACGTAATACATAAATCAGCTCAAAATTATGTATTGGGCTCAACAGCTTCCTTCAGATGAAAGGCATCTCACCCCATTTTGATTTTTTTCAGGAAAGCACCGCGAGGCGTTTCAGATCAGGATAGCCTTTGTCATGAAGCACGTGGCACACATGTTGGCTTATCCTGACTGCAGTCACAACGTGTGATATAGCAAAAAGTTTGTAACTCTAGAAATGTGTACGTCCCTAGTTCAACTTGCAAATGCATCATCATCATCATCAGCCTATCGCAGTCCACTGCTGGACATAGGCCTCTCCAAGTGCACGCCACTGAGATCGATTTTCGGCTACTCGCATCCAGCTCCTGCCAGCCGTCTTGCGCAAGTCATCACTCCACCGTGCCTGAGGACGTCCTACACTACGCTTGCCGAGGCGTGGTCTCCACTCTAGAACTCGTTTACCCCAACGGTTATCGGTTCTTCGGCTAATATGGCCAGCCCACTGCCACTTCAGCTTGCTGATTCGGTGGGCTATGTCGATGACCTTGGTTCTCTGACGGATTACCTCATTTCTGATGCGATCCCTCAGAGAAATGCCAAGCATAGCCCTTTCCATAGCCCGCTGAGCGACTTTAAACTTGTGGACCAGCCGTACCGTCAGTGTCCACGTTTCGGCTCCGTAAGTCATGACAGGTAGGACGCACTGATTGAAGACTTTCGTCTTTAGGCACTGTGGGATCGACGATGTTAGGACTCGACGTAGCTTCCCAAATGCAGCCCAACCCAACTGAATTCTCCTATTCACCTCGTCCTCAAAGTTGTTTCTACCTAACTGCAATGTCTGCCCGAGGTATACATATTTCCGAACAAGTTCGAGAACGGCGCCGTGTATCGCAATCGGTTCCGGTAGAACATGTTCATTGAACATGACCTTGGTTTTGTCCAAGTTCATCCGTAGGCCGATGCGTAGAAGATTCAGCCAGGTCGTTCAGCATTTGTTGTAGGTCCTGCAGCGTTTCTGCCATGATGACGATATCGTCAGCAAATCGCAAGTGAGAGATGTGTTCGCCATTGATGTTGATGCCACGTCCTTTCCAGTTCAGCGTCTTGAACATATCCTCCATTGCATTAGTGAACAGTTTCGGGAAATAACATCCCTTGTCTCACTCCTCGATGCAACGGTATGGGCCTTGTTTGCTGATTTTGTACTTGGACGGACATTGTAGCGGCTTCGTAGAGACATCTCATCACTTGGATGTATCGCCAATCTACTTGACAACGCTGCAGGGACTCCAGAACAGACCAGATTTCAACCGAGTCAAAGGCCTTCTCATAGTCCACAAATGCTAGACACAGGGGCTGATTATACTCTTCGGTCTTCTGTATAATCTGCCGCACTGTGTGGATGTGGTCTATGGTGCCGTATCCGCTCGAAACCCAGCCTGCTCCGGTGGTTGGAATTCGTCGAGTCTTCGCGCAAGTCGGTTCGTGATCACTCTTGAGAACAGCTTATAGACGTGGCTTAGGAGGAAATGGGTCGATAGTTCTTCAACTGGGTTTTGTCTCCTTTTGAAGAACAGGACGACAACACTCCTACTCCACGCCTCTGGAGTTCTCCTTCAAACAGGACGGCATTAAAAGCTTCTGGAGCTCCCCAGTACGGGCTTTCCTCCTGCTTTTAATAGCTCTGTTGTAATGCCATCCTCGCCAGGGCTTTTCCATTTTGAGCTGTCTCAGAGCGATCTCGATTTCGCCACTGCTGACTTCTGGCAGGTCTTCGGTGAAATGGCGCGTTAATGTGGCTCTAGAGTCCTCATTTCCGGGATCAGGTCGAGATGCATGCGATGCGTATAACCGGCCATAGAAATTTTCCACTTCCGAAAGGACTGCCGGCACCGAAGAAACGACTTCTCCACTTGTTGTGGTCAGCTTCGTCAAGTGGCTTCTTCCAAGAGATTGTACGAACACCTTTGACCCCCGATTCAGCTCAATTGCTCTTTCAATGTCAAGAGTATTGGAGCACCGGAGGTCGCGTCGTACGTGCTTGTTGATCTCTTGGTTTAGAGCCCGCTTAGCTGACGAAGTGACAGGTGGGTTTTCACGTCGTCTCTTCATAAGCCCTAATGTCTCTTCCGAAAGCTTTGATTTCTTGCCCTTACGCTGCATGTTACAGAATCTCGAACCTTCCTCCCTGAGGATCCGAACCACATTTTCGTGGTTCTGGTTAACGTCTGTTGTGGTTTCCACGGCGGCAAATCGGTTCTCCAAATTTGACTGGAACGTTTCAGATCCTGTCATGGTTTGGAGCAGTGTTGGTCGGAGCCTGGCCTTCATCAGACGGAAACGTTCAGCCTTGAAGTTGATATTCAGAGAGCCTCGGACAAGTCGGTGATCGCTACCGGTATTAAACCTATTGATCACGGAGACGTCTCTGAATATGTGCTTCTTGTTCGTCATGATGAAGTCAATCTCATTTTAGTCATAGTGTCGGGGCTTTGCCACGTCCACTTCCTTTGGGGCTGCTTTTGAAAAAGAGTTCATCAAAAAGAGCCCCTCACGTTCGAGGAAGTTGACGAGCATTTGCCCCCTATGATTCCTGCTTCCAAATCCATGGGATCCTACTGCCGATTCGCCGCAAATCTGTACTCCCACTTTAGCGTTAAAGTCCCCCATGACAACGGTGTAATGGGTCTTTGTAGTGAAGAGGAGGGCCCTTGATATGTCATCAAACATATCCTCCACTTCATCGTCTGAATGTGTCGAGGTCGGTGCGTACACTTGCACTACCTTGAGGCTATACCTGTCGGTGAGCTTTAAGATAAGGTACGCTACCCTGTTCGACACACTAGACACCTCCACAACGTTATCAGCTAGGGACTTATTAACCAGAAACCCAACGCCACCTTGGGATTGTTGGTCTCCCTCTCGGAAGTACATTAGGTGACCTGATTCGAGGGTTATGGTGTCCTCCCCCTCTCTTCGAACTTCACATAACCCTAATATGTGCCACCTAATCTTCCCAAGTTCCACCTCGAGTTGCGCCAGATGCGAGTCAAGCCGTAGCGTGCGGCCGTTGTACGTCGCCAGAGTCAGTTTTGTTTGGTGGCCTCCCGTAACCCGGAGATTCTTCGCACCCCCTGCCCCGCCGTAACCACGGTCGCCACCATGACCGGGAATAGCGGGACTGCCGGGAACTAGGGGCCGTGGCTTTCGTTGCAAATGCATCCCATTACAATAAAAGCAACTCCCTTTCTAATACTAAAACTAAGACCCAGGCGCTCAAAAAATGGAACATAAAAATTCAACAGCATATACCTAGCAAAAATAAAAGAACTCCGAATTCAATGTTGAAGAATTTTATAGCAACCGCAAAGACATTCTGTTCTAGGTGAAAGAAAACTAAAATTTACAACTATGAGAGACGATAAAGTCGATTGTATGAATCCCCTGAGTGGCTCGTGGCTCGATTCGTACGCCACTTACTGAAATGAATGTTGCAACGAGCCAACAGCTGAAATTAGAATGAATCGATGGCTCCCACAGTCTTTTGTCGTTCGAAACTTATTTAATTTCAGTGCGATCGTATCTCGGAATGTTATCGATCATGATGTAATGATCGTGGCATTGTGTGGAGTTCTTAACTTGCTATTGAAAAAAGTTTAGGATAGTGTTCAATGTCACGTTTTCGGTACACAGTCGAGCTTGTCCAATACTTGTAGTTATGTTTCCCTATTGCTGTTTTGTAAAACTGAATAACAAGATACTTGACACGCCTGCAATACATTGTCTTTTAGCATTTTAAACTGTATGCATAAGATTGTATCTGCTATACTACGAAACGAGAACTTTCAACCTACGAAAAGTTTTCAATTAATACCCCTATCACCTAGAATCACACGCGCCAAATCCCATAACCGTAATCAAAACAAACTCAATAAAAGTACACTGCTCCAACAAACATTACATGTACTAAGATAACATACCCATTTAGACAATAGTAGACTGTAGACTCCTAAGCCGTGACAATAGATGGTCCAATTTGCCTCTCCGTAATCGAGCGTTGAATGGACCATGCGCCATGAAATTAGATCATCGTGCCGCTTTATTTAAAACGTAATGTTTTTGTATTACCTGCGTCGTGGAACGTGGAAGGATATTAAGAATCACATCTCCTAGATTGTTATGTTGTCCTGGTACTTGGATTGGGTTTATAAAGTGCTTGAAATGTGCGCTTTCTGTTAACACAACAGTCAATGACATTCGATGTTTATATTTTCCGGTTTGTTCAAATTACCTAACATTGTAAGTATCTACTTAGGAAGGTTTACACACGAGTATAAAAGCGATTCTGCGATAGAGATTATGAACATTTTAAAACTGTCTCTATACCAATTTACTTTGTCATTATCATCAAACAAATGTGAGTTTGTCCTTACGGTGTGCGTACGTTTAACTTTCATCAAATATTGACCAAATATATCATTACTAAAGACAATATTTGGAACAAAAACAAAGGCCATCCAAAGTAAAGTTTTATTCGACCTTTGAGTTTAATCCCTACATTTTTATGCACGCCCTTATAATGGCCCAGCATAAATAATCACACTTTTTGACTTGCTAATTTATGCCGAACACAAATATCGACAATGGAGCAGTAATAACAGGATTCAATATTTTGAATTGTTGAACTTACAAAGACCAAGTTTTCGCGAACATGTTCCAATAATTCTATGAAAAGTATGAAGATTACTGCAAATAAAACTTTTTTACTTTTGTACGTCCTTCAGACATATCCAAGGGTCATAGACATAATATATACTTTTAAATCAAGAAGGTAAACTTTATTAGATTCCAAACTCAATATTTTATTCGATGCCATTGGCTATTCAGACTTATCAAGGTGTTGTTTCATCAATAATTCAGTTCATTAAACCTCAATTAAGACAAACGTTCGAGTCCATTTATTAGTATCGTATTGAGGTATTAGTGTGTCTAGCAATCATTTGGAAAATGTGAATTCGTAACATTAAATTATATACGTCATTAAAAACCGATCGAATCGAAATGATGAAAAAATTTTTAATTTACTGGTATGACAATTTGTTAATCAAAATGAAACAGGAAACATGTAGGTATTATTCGCGAAAAATGTACGTTATTAGTTCCACAGAATCTGACCGCATATTTGCACCCATGACTGGACAACAAACCAATTTAATCACATAGGGGTACCGTAAATAATATTGATTAAATACTTTCCCACAAAAATTTCAACACGAAATATAAGTGAACAAAAACTATTTTATTAAATTCCGTGACCCCACATAAATAAGGCGGGGCAATCACGTTTTGCATCGCAACAAGAGCAAAACAACTGGCCCAATTAAAATTGACACAGACGGCCTCAGCTCCCAGAAGGTGTCGCAGTTCGCATCACTCGCACGCGATCTTAGCAACGACGCCTGCTAATCGATACCATTAATTTTATTCTGTCGGATGTTGTTTGCTCAGAAATATTCACCAGTATTTTAATGAACAGAATCTGCCAAGGCAATCCTACAAGTCACAAACCAATATTCCAAAAACAACACACCTTTTAGGCTCTCTGACGCGTTGGACGTTTTCAAAGCATACAATTTGAATACATTATTAACATCCCTAATTAGACAGTCCAAACATTTTTAGAAAATGTTTTCGAAACAAATTGTCCGAGTAATAGCGTTTAAAATGTAAATTCTAAAAGGGGTAGATAAGTTTTGTGTGGGGTGCGTAATTAAAAGAGACGCGTCGTGCGACAGTCGTGAGGTGCATGGTGTCTTATCGGTTGGGTTTTAATTTGAGGCTGGCATGAGACACGCGAGCCGATCACGCGACAGAACGCATCGACCGGGAACAACACTACGCGCGCTTTTTTAAATTATTTCTTTTATATCATTATCGAATGCTTGGACTCAGCTTTGTGCGGCGTATCGATTTAAAAATAATTATTTGGAATATTCGATCGCACGCTGCAGGCCGTTGACACTTTAGTTTCACAAAAAGCATGTAACGACTGAGTAAGCATAGTTTATCAATCAGCCTAAAGAACACACAGGGGAACCCTTTTGTTTTTTTTTAGCGTCGGGACAAAGCAAACTTAGGAAATGAGATTTCACGTACCAGTTTTTTGGAACAAAGCTGGTTGCGTGTCGGATTGTAAATAATTAGCTCATTCAGCCGCACCTATAGCGTCGCCGCCATTGTTTGTTTTTTGGACACAAGAAAAAAATACGTCATCCTTTTTAAAGATGTGCGACAGTAATTTTAGTCTTATTTACATAAAAATATAGGTTTTGGTACAGCGAAAATACTGTAGATGTACATTTAAGAACTTACTATTACTTATTAATTTACCATGTACTTAACTCGTAAAATATTTTTTTTTTATTTGTTTTAAGGGCTTGTCGCTAATTTTACTATATCTATTTGTGAAGAAATATTCCAAATACTTATTGGAAATTGCGCCCATGTTCTTGACCTTCAAATGGCTTTAATTCATTAAACCTTACCTTAGATAATCCAAGCAAACTCTAGTACCTCAAATTACGTTTGAGGAAATTCATAATAACTACGTGAAACTAATAAGACCCTACTAGTTGACTTCAAAGTTAATCTCAATTCAGTGTTATTGCCAAGAATTTGGTACAATTTATAGGTTTAGGGACTTGAATGTTTCTAATTCCATCATTAATTGAAGATTCGTGGCAAGGATGATAGGTGAGCCAAGTTTGGTAATATTTTGATCCCCTGTATTTGCTTGCCTGTGTTTATGATGGCAGAAATATATCACTTAGTTACTGAACCATATACTAGATAATAATTTAATACATAGCTTCAGAATATTCATTACATCTACAGAACAGACTCTAGCTAAAACGATTAACAAGCAACAAACAAAAAATAAAAAAGTCAAAAGTCTTTTCGATTTTAATAAAGCCTTCGAAAATAAGGAATCAAATACAGCAGCAATCGCATTTGACTCATCATTTAATTTAAATGGCAACAGTGACGCCGAATAAGACGAGAAAACAAAACAAAGTCGGGTATAGCTTATTTGATGCAACTTGGACGAGGCTGCGAACAAATGAAATGTTTAATAATGTTCGTAGACAGAACGACAAACATTTTTCTTTTACATCCTGGCGTATTTACTGGTTATTGCAAGTTAACTGTACTATCCGCATAGAGCCTTAGACTAATCCAGCATTAGACTAGTTTTAGTCTTATCTACAATTACTGAGTAATTGGATTAATTGAATATTAATATTGTAATTCATATTTTATGGTGTTTTATGAAGCAAAATCTTCTCCCTATCTCTCTTAATACATATCCTACAAAGGTATATTCCTCAGATACATATATGTATGTATATTTTTTGTGTTTTCATTGGTTTGGAGCAGAATTTGCAGAGTAGAGCTAGACTATCTATTCAAGAATACAAAAATCTTATATTGCTTGTTTCCTTCCAAAGGTTCTTCAGCTGGCACTCACTAAACTCCATAACAAATGGTAGTCACCAAAAAATTCAATTAAATCACCCTCCGTCACAATATCAGATTGTTACCAACAGGAACATATTTGTCACGACCTATTGTTTATTAATATACAGTCACGAACGTCTAGGGTGGGGTTATTAGTTTACAAGTGTATCAGACGCCCCCTTTGTTTATTATTGACTCAGTACTCGCGGGAGCACAATATTACTTCCCAACTCTTTCGGAAGTTTGCCTTTATTATTGACATCTGCTACAGGAAACACAGCCACGTTAGACGTTTCACAAACTTCACCTCGTATTAATTCGCTTTGTCATTTATATCGTTTATCGATTGCTGAGAATTTAATTTTGTGTTTGTTTAGGACAGCGTTTATTTGGTCGGTATTTGCTTTGGTGGGATCCGGTTCGTTTGCAAACGGATTTGTTACTTCGATAGTTGGGATAAAGTTTAAATTCGATTTGATACTCGTATGTAGCAGCGAATATTTTTCCCATGATATAAAAATGTTTAAAATAGAAAAGAAAGGCCTTTCCCAAAACATTGCAAAATTATGAAGCTTTGATGAAAACTAATTTTGATAAATATAGATCATAAAACAACATATAACCCAATCCAAGTACAATAAATGGCACAATCACTACATCTAAAATATCCTACAACACACTACCGCCACTACCGATATAAAACGAGCTAAATTCCGATAATACCATCAAGCTACATTACGAGCCTTGAAACTAACATAAAATATATAAAACAAGTAACAAATATACATTTATGAGCCGTTGAGATCATAACAGTAAGTCACATTACCGTGATATATGTCAGTTTGCCACCGTCCAACGTCGCAGCTCATTATAGCAGACCTGTAAGGACTGAAGTACAAACGTTGCGAAATGTTCGCAATTTCATTTAACATGGTTTGCCTAGACGTCGTTTAGTTGATTTGTTTTTATGACAGTGTTTTTAGTATGCACATGAAATGACAAATATTCTTCAAATTATCCTTAGATAGGCTAGATTTTGATTTGCATATTCGTCAATTATTTCAGCTGTTTTACATTATGACCATTATTATTGCTAGCCCTTTTCCAACTTCATCATCTTACTAGTGTTTACCTGTACTCAACTATTTTGGGGTCGTCTTCCAGTTTAATCGGATGCAGCTGAGTCCCAGACTTTTACATGAACCGCCTGCCTATCTTACCTCCAGAACCCAGGTACCCAGGCAACCCGATACACTAGACTTGAAAGTTGCAAACATCTGCAATGACTGACTGTACAAGACATCTTTGAAACTGGATAGTTCTTGCAAAAATTTTGTCTTCAGCTCAAATATTCCTCTCATGAGAACGATCTCTACCACAACTTTTTTTAAAGGGAGCAATTGTGTGGCACAGTCCTTAGAACGTTCAGTCTACTAATCTCGACCACATTGGCTTGTTAGCACCACGCATCCGATAGCTGACTTTATTGGTGTTTATGGAACCACTCCAAAGGGATAAATACAATAGTTTACGATGCTACACGGACATTTTTCGCAATGTACTGAAGTTGTAGTTCATTTTAAGTGAGGGCTATTGTTGCTATGATTAGCTACTAATATTATTGGTATCTTGATAAAAAACTATATGACCTTCACCAGAGTAAAATTGATAGAATGTGTACCTACAGCTGATTGACGTATTTATGATACAAATGTCCAAGAATTTCGAAGTGAGGGTTTCTAGCAAGTAATAGATACTTGCTAGAAACCCTCACTTCGACTAAGATTTTTGGAAAAAACTATACGTTTCTGAATATAAATATTTTGATTTAAATAACGTTTAGATACACTCACTAGAGTAGATTATATTTTTCCTAAATCTATTTATTAATCCAAATATCTTAGCTAGACGAATTAAGTATTAAAAGTTATAGGTATTTAAAATATTAGATAAAATTTAAAGCTCATTCAGGCACGTCAAAGGTTAGGTTACGATCATAAAATAACCTCAAACTAATGTAAGCTCCCAGTAAATTCTTCGAAATGGTTTTTGGGAATCCTAAGCTTATAACTACGCCCTTTAAATCACCGTTAAGTATAAATTACTGAGCAACTGACTGTAGGCAATAAAGAAGAAGGCCGAGTGAAAAATACTCGCAAAAATTGCTGAGCTCAATATTTATGACTTGAAACCTAAATTGAAAGCATTTGGCCTAGTTTCAATAACGTACCATATTTGGGGCATTTGCTCAAAATGTCCTATATTTTTTGCTCTTAGTGAAAACCATCGATTTACTGAAAATCTGTAGGCATTCCTATAAAGTTTAAACTACGTTTTTATGAGAGGAGTGTTATGTTTATCGATGTCTGGAAAGATCTTAGTATTTAACGGCCAGCTATCTTGCTCAAAGGTGATAATAGTTTTTATCTGTGTTCCTCAATCAAATCGCCCTCTATTCTTATCAAGGCAATTCCTCTCCCTTAATCTATCCATAAAACGCACCCTGCGGAACCGAACCCAGTTCAGCACTATTAACACAACATCATAAAAGTAAATTTACATTAACCTATCTTGGACCCCCGGCTGAACCCTTAAAATATAATTAAATCCTTTTTACGGTGTAATAAAATGTTATGGGGAACTAACCACCATTTCCGTTATCATGTGTCGCAGGTTGCTTCATAATTAATTAGGGGATTTAGGGCAGGTGTAATCTGTGTAAGCAGATGCGGGGTCCATGTCTTAGGACTGTTCTCTGTACATAGTGTAGGTACATATAGGGGGGATGCTTTGGATGACATCATTTGGCACCTTAAATGTAGAATGTTATAAATATTACTTTATGTTTTTCAACCAAAATTTTACTAAGTGGCATAAATATGTCGGAGATAGTCAATAGTACGGTCACTGAACGAGCCGCAAGCGCGCCCTCTGTAACAACAATTTGGCGCGCTTGGCGGAGTCGTGGCGGTCAGCGCGGCGTCCGCGGAGCTCAGTCTTAGTTCAGTCTTAGTTCACTCTCGGTTGAGTCTTGGTCGAGTCTTCATTGAGTGTTCGTGGCGTTACTACCCTACGTCACGTCTAGTGTACCTAGTGTTATTGCCTAGCGTTGTAGTACCGTTGTAGATTCAAATGTAAAGGTTCTTCTAACCTGACAGACAGACATGTGTTGCTGGGGAGTTTGTTCCGCCACTTCTTCTTCCCAGCCAAAACACATAGGAAGTGGCGAAGGGCGGGCGTTTTGGGGGATGTCTTTTGTTCTGACTAATTTGAATAAACGTTTGAGTTTTGAGTTTGTTAAAGTTTTGAGTTCGTTTGATTTATCTCTTCGCTCGATTACCCTACCTGATGTCGGACGATAGTGCCAGCCATCCTGTTGGCGCCCTCCGACAAATATAACAAATGAGTTAGGTATTAAGCAAATAATTTATCAGTGACCATGGCGGAATGCTTACATACAAATATTTTTTTAATCATACTTAACAAAATAATTGCATAAGCTTAAGAACCTTAAATGTCACTACCCTGTAGTGTTAGAAGTTTAATTCCAAAATTAATCGAGGCAAAGCCAACAAATATAGCAGTTCGGTAAAACGGCCTGCCTTTTAGCAAATCCCCTCCATATAGGGGCTCCCCAAACTTCACAGGTTTATACGCAAATCTGTTTAATATTAAATAATAATTCGTCCCTAATGCGAGAAAAAGGTGAAACAAATCCGAATAATTTACAATGTAGCTTATCCCTTTTCCAAATTGACCGTATTCAAACACCTACCGTATGTTTTTAGCACTTTTTAATTTTGCAACTGAAATTAGAATGTTTTAGTGACCTCTGGATCAGACAGACAATTAGGATTGGAATTCTCGGCATTGCGGGATTAAATTGAGAGATCGCGAAAAAGAAGATAATTGACCTTTTCGTAGGTTGAAGGGTCAGTTTTAGATGTACAGATATAAACGCAACCCTGTTCGTTAACAGAGCTGCCTAAAATATGTTGGACTGATTGATTTTGACTTAAGCGAACTCAAACGTCAAACTTTACAGTCTTTAAATACCAATATATTTAAACGTATCTCTTTTAATTTGATGAGCTGAAGCAGTCATTATGACTGTGGCCAAACAATTGTTACAATCTCGACTAAACTGTAATTATTTTTCCCATAGAACCAAGTTTCACACAGTAATAAAAAGCAAAAAGAACGTCCTTGCAAGTTCAAGCACTAATCAACCCCTTTTTAATTGACGCTGCCGTATCCTCTTATTTATTTTTTCTTTCTAGACCACCAAAGTTCTTCCGTAAAGCCAAAAAAGCGTGAAAAAGGGGTACAAGGTAACACGCCATCCGGCATTGCAGGTGCATAAAGCGGCTTCTACCAGATGTCTTAAAAAAAATACAAAATGAAGTAGGTTTTATTTTGACAGTTGCAAATCGAGTCCTTTTATTTTATTATCACACTCTTTGGAACCGAAAGTGATATCAAGTGCCGGTTTGAAAGATTTTTTTGAAAAGTTATGAAGTATTTTTTTTATCTATTGCGCCTGTACTGCTGGACAAAGGCTTTTGCTATTCTCATCCGTACATAAAATAGTGAAACGTCAAAGGCATAATGATTTTGTTATTCCTCGTGACACGAGTATATAGTGGAGAGTAGAATAAGGTAATGAATTTTCAACAAATGCTGATAACATTTTGTAGTCATTGAAAACCAACACTAATAAAAATCGCTTAATAAATTGAATTAAGCAAAATTAATAAACAAAAGTGAGCCTAGCAACGACCCAGCTGTACGTAACTTATTTATCAAGCCCAACAAATTATCCAGAAATTACAGCAACTTCCTTTAATTACCAGTTCCAAAATCCGTATAGAAACAAGTTGAAACCCAAACCAAAATTTGATCCCACTTTATAATTATCGTATGTACGTTACATACGCCACGTTAACCTAAGTTAGTTAAACGTGCAACTTTAATTAAACAGTTAATTCTTGCTGTTAATGGTAGTACATGACCCGTCCTGAGTCGTTATTCTCATATCACGCTCCAACGCTTGGTAAGTTTAGCCTTATGTTACCGATATGCGTTGACAAGTGTCCCGTAAAATTCTTTGGAGGTAAAGCGAGACTTTCAAATGATTATGATCTTGTTAACGCTGCAAATATTGGAGGGTAAACATACTCATTGTCATCCATCATAACTCTAATGACAACTTACCTTCTTCGTGCGTAGGGACTTCAAGCGGAATATTGGAAGCCGTCACTGCTCGAATGGAGACCACAGAGTCACGCGCCGCTTGCGCCAATACTGCGGTGACGTCACTATGCCGTGTTGCTTGATTGGAGCTTAATTTCAACCTGCAACATCAAAGCCTAAACTCACTGAACTAACCAACCACAATACTGCATGTCTTAATCAAAATTGTGGTATCTGCACCAATTGCAATGTAGCGAAATTAGGGCATCCTAAATTTCCTCAAAAGTTTCTTGATCTAAATGAGTATGGAATTAAAACGTTTCCGATGCAAAAACTAATTGATGTAGAAAGGCTCATCGTTGCAAGGAAAGCAATTGCTTACGGCGCGCTCTGTAATAGCTCGTAACCGCACCACGCGCGAACCCGTTCTTTGACACTTGAAGTGTTCGCGAAATTCACCTGACTATAGGGATGGGAGCGCTTCTTATCGATAACATTAGTTTACGGAAAAGATGTAATCGAAAACCACACTGCATATTACTTTGAATAGTTCTAAACATCGATCAACAATTCGATCGCAAGATAAATAGTAACATTTGTAGGTTTTAGTTTATTATATGTCCAATAATTTTTTTTTTCACTTTTTGCCACTGCAAGAAATAATAGCACCATCATATTTTTTTCGTTAGCGAATTTCAGTTAGTGTTTGAGTTTTTATACGCCCCTTAAAAGGTAACTTACCTAAAAAACAAGGAATGTTGGCTATAGATATACTTCATTAAAATGTAAGGCAAAACCGTAACACATCCCATCCCTAAGCAACCAGATTGACGCGTTGTTTGAACCGTTGCCAGCCAAGACGTAATTACTTCGCGAACTGTTTGTCAGCCAATTAAACACCTTTGCTTTATTAAGAAGCCGCAGCGAGTGCTCCGGTAAATAGCGAATCAAAAGGCTTCCATGCAATTCTGAATACTTTAAAGGATGTTCCTTGTGACGGAGACTGCGGTTTTTGTACCTCGATTCCAATTTTAAAGGCGTATTTCGGAACCGACTTGCAGACAGTCTTTCTATATTTAAAATGTATAGACCATTGTAAGAACGAAAATATCTGCAAGCAAAGAACATTCACAAAGCCAGGAAATATCAAACATGAATAAAACTTTTACTCCTTTGAACAATGCAGAATCAAAATGATTCATTAATTACAGAAACGCATTATTTGCGTCTCCCATCATTACAAAGCTGTAAAATCAAGCGAAATAATCCTTTACGTAAAATATTTCAGGAAATACATTCAGAAACAATGCATCATTACGGAAAAATATGTTGTCTTTATTCTTTATCTTATCGTACAAAATTATATACCATTCTTCAACTTTACTGTTTTTATTCTACAAAACATTTTACAAATATAAATCATCAATAAACGAGGGAGAACATAAAAATCACGTAAGGATCATCGTAAATATTCCTTTTAGAATGCTGGCCGCTATAAAAATAATACTTTTGTTAGGTACTGAGCTAATGAGAGAGAACGGCTAAAGCTATATCTCACGTGAGTTTATTCTCTCTTTAATAGCAACACAAAGTATAACAAAAGGCATAAAAATGGTTGTAAAGTACATCCCACACAGATTTTTTTGGTCATTCACAGATATGAAGACATCGCCTATCCTATTCAAAAGTTAAAATAAAGGGCTGAAGAAATGAAAAGGATTATTGTTTTAGTTTTATCTTAATCTAACGATATGAGCTTCGGTGTGGGATGACGCAGGTTTGTGGTACCGTGGAGACGTTATTTGTGATGAAGATTATAATGATTACGAGCAGTTTCATGGCAATTTTTTTAATAAGTTATGTTTGAAATTTTCTTCAGTCTTATCAGTCTTAGTTATCTCTATAAAATTTAAATACAGATATTCGAAACATCGACAGGTTTTTTATGAAGATAAACATTAATGACAGTGTAATTAGGCACAACTGATACAATAATTAACCGATTGATAATAACCGACCGTTATTTTAAAACGGAAGGTGCCTTTAAATTCGCGACCTTCATCAAAACCCTCAACAATTCAAGCGAGATCACCTCAATTTTTAATCAAAGAATGCTGCAACCCTCTCAATTCATCTCCCTGTTCTTTTCGACGCAAGACGGCGACATTTCGTGGTCTCAGTCATTAATTATACGAAGCTCTTTGTCCCTGGGGCTCCGAGTCTATTGTGACAATATTCGGGTCGCGCTTTCAAACAGGCTCACAATGAGTCCTACATAGACAGATCATCGTTGCGATGGGAACGCTTGCAGGTAACACTTAATAAGATTACATTAATTTGTCGCTTATTTTTGTTTTGTCTTGTAGCTCTTTTGAGGGTTAAATGAGTCCGTTTGGATGTTGTAAGACTTTATTTGTCTTGTTCTTTCTTAGGAATTGCTACAGTTCTTCTCTGTTGAAATAACGAGTTAGAATAGTTGTTATATGCCAACTTCTTTACTCTTGCGAGCAAAGGACGTCTTTAATTCCTACACTGTCAGCATCTTTCAATTGTAGTAAAATTTCTTAGGAAACTGTTTATTAACTATATCAATGTTTCTATGATATATTTTTTTCACCAAACAAGAATAAATATGCTAGAAAGATCAAAAAGTTTTACCCACCTAGCACGACTTGCTATCTGATAAAAAACAGAAAGCCGAGGGATAAAAATGCATACCCAGCAAGAAGAATCAATAACATCTATGATCAAAACCAATGATATACATTCCCCAACCACCCCTCAAGTTACACACTTAGATCTGATTATGTTGAAGCCAATAATAACTTCGCCAATAATAGAAGAAACCGCGAAGAAAAGTTATACAAGTTCTATATAATATATCAGTAGCGGTTAGGTCAATGACCCTTGAGTTATAATAGTCAATAAGGTAAGAAAATGATTTGTTTTTTCACAAGCTTTCATAAACAGTACTTGGGTTCAATGTATTGTCGCATAGGACAGACACTAGAGTAGACATGGTCAACATAATACAGCATTGAGTAACTAGAAATATGCATTATTGATAGAGACAATACTAATTACAATTAAAATGAATTGATGGGCATAATAATTGATATAGGCATATAGGCAATTATTGTACGATAAAAATGTAATAACCAGGATATTCCCCTGAAAACTCCAGATCCAACTAAAGATAAAGTTAACCTAACTTAGGGAACATTAATTCCCCTTAAAATAGGTAAAATTGATTATAATCTACACAATTACGTCAACCCTTTTATCAATATAAAAAACAAAACGGTACAATAAATCACCCTTATCATTCGATTTCCATTCCAAACTCGTTCAATCCAATTGGAAATGCAACGCCATCATTCAATTATCAATTATATTGATTCCAATAAATTAAACCAAACAGTTCGGTAGTACTGCTGCGTAAACTAATCAAGCTGGACGTGTCATTGAACGTCACTATAACAGTGTTTGTTCGTATTAAAATCGTTCGTTTGTAGCTTGATACATGAAATTACATGGAGAAATATGCAATTTTTTCTATGTACATAAAATTATTAGCTATCACCAACAAAACCAAAGGATCGCCATATTTTTGATTTTGTCTTAATTTTTTTTTATCGAAGCGCATCTGATAACAGAAACTACTTTCGTATACTTAAAACGATTAATAGTAGGTACAACAGACATGGTATCTCAAATTTTATATAACAAAAATTACATCTATACGAAAAATGAGAGCCGAAATGCACATTAAATTCCTATGCACTGCAACTGCTATCATAAGCGAGCGTTATTAGCGATTGACCAACATTTCACAAGACCTCCCTTGCCTCTCTTTTTCCTCCCAAAATGGATGCAAAAGGGGATTACAGGCGAAGGTTCGTGGTTCAACTTATATTGGTCCTTTTGACACTCCAAGCACGTATGACAATTAATTCGAGTTGCGACTGGCCGGTTCATTAGAGAGTACAATTGCTGTGTGCCATTCAGTAACTTAATTAATTGTCTGCGTATATCACCTATAGACTCATTATATTCGGGATCAATATTCAGTATTGGCTGTCTTCATTGTCTGACCTGATGTCAGCGCGTGTTTGGGTTACAAGAGGAATTTGTCTGGGCCTATTTGTAGGTGAATTCTGGTTAATGGAGCTTAGCATTTGTAGACATACATACAGAGGGTTCTTGTGAATAATCGGGTGCTTATTGATTATGACCATCCAGCATGGTTACAAATAGGTACCTATTATTAATAAAATTGAAATTAAGTTTCAGCAATGTGTAATTTTATGCAGAATAACCTACGTGTATTGCATTCCATATGTTGTATTAGTTACTAAATACATTAAATAAAAATAGAATTTTCTGTGAGTTCTGTTTATATTGTGATTATCTGTGTTATTCTCAGAATTCATTCAAACATAATCCTCCAGTGACAAGGGCCGTTTGATCCACGTATTTATTTCAACGAAATAACTTGATTTACGAACACAAACATACCTTACAATACGTTTACATAATTAATACCAAGAACTTATACTTACACATATGTTCATACCTACTTACGCCATAATTAAAATACCTACATAAGTGTTATAAAATCCAGCAAAAAACGTAATTAAAAACACGGGATGGTCAGCATTCCATGAAAACTAGGTCAAGCCATAACGCACAAGGAATCGTAAAGTAATTTTATTTGAGCCTCATTAAAAAAAAAACGTAAACGCAATAGGTTTGTTTTACTAAAAGCATAGGCAGGTACCTACGCTTATAAAAGATTTCTTATAAAAATTACTGTAACTAATAATAATTTAAAGCTTTTTTATTCGTACTGTAAGTGTATCCGCACGCAGAGGACTTTTTAGTCGGCCGACAGTTGGTTTGTTAAGTAAGGAAAAGGTATTTGGCTGGTATCAAACCGACTAAGAACTTTGATTTAATTCCCGATTTTTTAAAAAGTCTTTTTTTTTCAACTATTGAGCCAGTTGATGGCCGACTGTTTAGTTTGCAGTGTACTCATAGAGTTACTAATGTTAATAATTTAAAGCATTTTAATCAGTACTGTAAATATGAATAGTAAAAAAGTTTATGTGAGCTTACGTAATAATTTAAAGTTTTCACTAAAGTCGTAAACTGTGGTTTTATTATGCGTTTTTATTGTTTCCAAGCGTGCAACATTTAGTGAGCCTTATGGCTTGAATAGAATTGACGTTTATTTGTTTTGTAGTGTGAAGTGTGAATATATTTTGATATGTCGTGCCTATTAATTATGATCTTGATATTCGCATAAATTGATTGTTCTATCAATTAATGCACCAACGCATGATGATTTAGGCGAATAGTAGACATTTTAATAAAACTACTTTTACCTGCGGATTTTATCACGGTTATATTAAAATTATTTAATCCCGACGTTTCGAATTCTTCGAGTTGATCGTCTTGAAACGACATCAAGATAATTTTGTGAATAAAGTACATAGAATTATAAATTATGCATTTTCAAAACATGAATAATATGGCACAAAAATGTGACTAAAACCCCTTTTAAAACAAGATCAAGTTTTGCAAGTCAACTTCGCAATATTGTCACTACAGTTTCACATCAGTTCAGTTTAATTGATTTGTACACGCTCCTAATGAACGCAGCTATCAAACCGTTAAGTCCACTCAAAGATCGGCCAGCGACCTGTAGCAAATCAATTATTATTTAAGAAATTAGCCGTTAACTGAAAAATATCTGTTATGACTGCCGTTCGTAAGAAAAAATGTTTTAACTTTACTTACTCTTTTTGGCAAGCGTAAGTTTCTAGATACTTAGGTTAAAGGTTCAATAAAATTATTATGAAATGTGATTTCTAAACCCAGTATTTTAATGTTTCAGGCCTTGATGTTAAGATCCTCATCTATCGATTATTTTGAAAACTTGATGACTTTTACAAAATTCATCTGTACTTATTAGATACTTTTCATACTGCAACTTCTAAGTAAGTATTCCGAAAGTACAAAATATATAAAATAAAGATACACTTTTAGATAATATGTCAAACTTTGATGCTTATAAAAAAAAAGTTATCATTAATAACTTTCTATAGGTACCCCTGTCTTAAAACCTCAAACCAAGCAGGTAGCCAGAAGCGATTTGTAAAAATTTGTCAAAGGAATCTTCGCAAACTAAGAATAAATTCATTACGCAAACATCTGTTGGTTTTCAAGGGCCCAGTCGAACTGGCGGCCGGGACCCAAAGCTTTCATACTTCGATTAATCCGGATGATAAGAGCCGCAAGGACTTACAATGTGTGCCTTACAGATTCCAGATTGAAAGCCGATAAACACATTTGAGGTAGAAAAATGTTTTTTTGAGTAAGTTATCAAGTTATCAGCAATCTCTTTGGTGTTTGTCGGAGGCACGTGTTTTGACTGGGTATTATATTTTTGCGAGCACATGCGGCTGTCGTCAATTGTCTGTTACATTTTTGTAGTGATGCTATCGCTGTGTCATCTGAGGTTAAGTACATCACTATGTGGCAACAGTTACATACCATTTCGTAACTAAGTACACTTGGGAGCACCGCGCAATGAGCAATAAGATAAGAGCGATGGGCAATGTTACGAATGCAAAGGATATCAAATAGGTTTCTTTTTGTTTCAAGTCTATTTAAACGTAATGGCTACTTGAAGGCATCGTTGGAATTGCTGATTCAATGCTGGGCAATTTTCATTGTCTAATAGCAAATTGTTCTTATTTTTATTATTCAACGTCTAGAAAACATTGTGTTCTTTTATATGCATTAGATTTTTAACTTATTACAGTAATAAATAACAAAAACCCCCGACGGTCGTGATACAAAATTCTCACATCTATGAGCAGGGTGCGATCCAGTTTTCTGAGAATGATGCATAAACACAATAACATTACAAGCACGTAGATGTTCAGATTAATTGCTAACAAGGACGCGAGCGTCGTGTGTGGCTGCCCTTTGACGCATCACTGATCAAAATCACGATAATGACCCAAAACTTAGTGAGCGTTATAAAATTCCTCAGTGTTACGTCACGATGTCATTACATGCCTGGTCTTTTTGTTGTCCCACTACGGACCTTGATTATCTAAATGCCTTTGATACAGTGAAGGATTAGAGTACTTTCGACTTCGCCTTAATTGTTCGTTGCGGCTAAGATTTAGATGCCGAGCGGATCTTGCGTGGGGATATATGGGGGAATTCAAGTTATGTAATCGTAGCTTTAGGACGGTTTTTGTTTCGTACACAAACCAAGTGTTACGCGAAATAAACACAAATTCTGGTACAATGTGTGACTTCGCATTCAGCTGAGCGTAATTTTATAATTTTGGGATCCGAATCTGATTTAAAGCTGTGTTACTGTACCTATAATCCAAATGTGTGAATGTCAATATTCTGTACTCATCTCTATAATATTCAGCGACGATTCCAAGAACAAGAACTCATAAATTAATGTTATTTCAGCCACATCGGAGTTTCTCAAAAAAAGTATTATCAGAGTAAATAATGAACGATTCGTTTAGACATGACATCTTCTTTCTACGTGTTGTTTAGGAGTTATTGTATCCGAAATACAATTTTTGGTTAAAAGGAGACGTTGAACTGGTATTGTGTTGATCGTGCGGTTGACAGAGTATTTATATAAACAGACCCGTGGCCTATTGTCAATGGCATTATAGACCGCCCTTTAATTTGCCGAAAACAATTTCGCACGAATTGTTAAGCTGTTATTGTGAATATTGTTTGTCTTTTGCTCAATCGGCTGGCCGATTTGGGCTCTTTGAAGTTTGGGCACGGGATTAGGCATTTTCATGACACTTGCTTGCTTTGGTTTGTTTTTATCTAAAAATATTATACCTTATTTTGCACTTCTAAATTTACTATCTTGCTAAAGACATTTTTTTAATTGATGCCTTAAACGTCATGATGTGTGAGGTTTAGAGTTATGGCTTTATGTGACACGTGTTTCGACTACCGAAAACCACACAGATCAAAGATAGGAATTACCTGCCCAAACCCCGAAACCAATAAAATACGGAAACACCATTTAAAAACAACAATCAGTCGATCAAAAAACAGGCATCTTTCAAAGCAAACAAACTCTTTTATCATGAAATTCTATATTACACGATAGCTTTTGTCTCTGCGTGCAAAATTTTGATAACAGAATTGAATTTCAAACATTCAGAGCCCCACAATGTCGTGTAAAGTGGGCGTGTTTTATTTATAGTCTGTTATGATCATTGCACAATTGTATGAAAAAATGTTTTTGTGAATGCTCTGTCTGGGGAATAATAGGCGTATATTGAGCGGACTTTTTGCAGTGTTTCGGCGTGACGGTGGTCGGTATAGAAGCAATTGTGTGGATGGTCGTTCTAAAGTTTTACAGGCATTTGAATGTACTATAAAATGGCTAAAGTAATGCTACAAGAAAAAGCATGACTTTTTGAGATTAAGAAAAAGTTAATAGTACAGATAAATAATGTAACGCAAAAATAAATATGTTTAGGTAGGGACCTAACTGCTATAATGGAACATAAGAGTGAAGATAAACCTCCAAGAGTCACAGTCTACCAGACATTAAAATTTATCCCATACTTGCATCAACAATACCATGTTTTCTTTACGTCAAACTCATCTAACGGTACTCAAAACCGCAACCTCTTTGAAGTCATTCTCCCTCCAAAATCAAATTATAAATGTTTCTTAAATCCGCAACATAATTATATGGCTCACGTTTGAATATCGAACAGTGAACATTGCTCAAGAGTTCTAAGAAAATTGTCACAGAACATCAAAACCAGCCAGTGATCAATACGAAACTTCAATAATCGCGTCGTCCGGACTCTATGGTATTAATAGAGTGGGCCCTTGCAACGATAATAATGGCTATTTGCTGAGCTATTGTCCACGTGGTTTGTGAATGGAAGGCGGAGGTAGGCACGTCATTATTCTGTCAGCCGAATGTTCTGGGATAATAAGGATTGGCGTGTATTTTGTATCGATGTTTGACCGAATTTTGTGTGTATCGATTTGAGTGTTGGCTGGTGGAATCCTACAACTCTCAAAAATATTATATTGCAACGAGTCTTTTCATGAAGTAACATAGTGTTCTTCTTTGATTTAAATAGAGACCAAAATATTATAAGAAATCCTTACAATTTACCCATAGCACAATTTAATATTTCCGCCAGTTGCTAAAATACTTTTTTATATAATAATTACAACTTCGTCATCTACAACACCTACCTAACACATCCTAAAATATTACTGATGAAATCAACAACCAAAATAATTTATCGATATGCCTGACTACAACTAGTCGCGTCCCTAAAATGCAACATTATAGTTCCCACATTTTTTGCGCAAGCCCACAAGGATTACCAAACAATGTGCGTAGACGCAGGCCACACATCGTAGCAACGAGCAAACTTTTTGCCGTCACATTTAATGGGATTCCAGATTTTATTGTACAATTCTTAAAGAAATATTATTGTAAGTTTAACTTCATACACCAGGTGAAAATTATATAAAAATAGATTATAAGGGGCTTGCCTGTTTGCCCGATTATAAACGATTGGGATAAGTCACTTGCCCGTTACTTTATTGAAAAATAAAATTGATTATTTTATACAAAAACATTTTATTTGAACAGAATAAATAAAATACCTATGGGATTATCTTCTCGACCAATGCGAATGAAACAGGAATTAGTTGAATTAATTATAGGTAGTCAGATGGTGTTTGCTGAGAAATCAAAATAAAAGCAAGACATAAAAAAAAAACAGAATTTAGCAAATGAAATAATTTAATTTAAGCTGCCTAAAGCTGAACACATTTATTGCCTGTAAAATAAAAATATTTCAAAAAAAACGACACTGCTGCCCTCTTAACTTTTTTCAATATTTGCGCAAAAGAAAACTAGGTTTCAATAGGTACTTGGAACTGACATTATTTGCAATTCATAAGAATAAGCTACGTACTGAAAAATGCCGATAGAACATTGTCTTTAAAATTCCTGAAAACAATATAAAATAAAGACCATAAAACTGTATAAAAACATACTTAAGCAAGAACGTACCTAGCGCCTGTTGTTTTGCACACCAAACTATTGATTCCCGCGGTGGTTTCAGTTCGGCAACATTTTGCAACAATGTAGGCTTTCGAGGTTAGCGCTTCCACGGCGAGCACATAGATGGCGCTGTTTTAAATTTCATGCACACGAACCTAGAAAGCCAGATTTGTGTTATTTTTATTTAAATAATTTTAATTGCTGGTCTTTTAACAATTTGATAATGGGATTTTAGCAATTTATATTACATCAATTTAGCTATAATTATCCAAAACCGGCAATTTGTAGGTAATTAGTTTATATGTAGGTACCTAAACACTGGGAAAGAATTAGGTAAACCTAGTTAATATGATTTTAGTATTTATAATATAGAAATGATAAAAGTATAGTATATATCGATACATATAAGTTGTATTTAATATTGCTTGCATCTGGGGATTTGTTATTTCTTCAACTCAGTCCTGTGGAGAAAATAAAAGAGTCTTCCAACACACATTGTTTGAGCATAATATGGCTACTAATAACATTGTGACCAAGATACATAATCCAAATTGTTTTCGACTTTTAAATGCCACACGAAACAATATTAAACCGTTCGTAGAAGATAATCATAAAGCTCACAGCGCAAATGGAGCGCATTAACGTACTGACTAGAGAAAACTATTGAGAAGAAAAATGTAAGAAAAAGTAAATAAACAAAGTGAAGTAACTAAACCCAGATATTTAATTACTTAAAAGTTCCAAAAAAATCACTAGATCGTTTTATATAAAATCGCCACTGAAAAACTAAAATCTCCACTATTCATCTTGTAGATTTTTGATGATTTTTTTATTTCTTTGTTTTAGCAATTTTTACTATGGTAGTTTTCTTTATCGTTTTTGATTCGTCTTGGTAGCTAGTCCAAGAATATATATATATTTTTAAACAGCGATCCCGAAACTATAAAGTGGTGTATTCCTACCCAGTTCAAACAAATGAGAAAGCATCCAAAAAAATATTTTGGCCAGGTCGACTCCACTTCACGTGCTGTTCCGGAGACTCTGCAGCCAAGTTACCACGGATTCCTGCAGCGTAAAGGCGGGATTATTTGACGCCTCGTTGGCCACGATGGCTAAGCAATCCAGCCGGATTATAACTTGGCATACGACGGTTATGTTACAATATTTCCTTCAGGTGAACGGAAGATTTTCACGTTCATTGAACAGAAAGCTATTAGTTTGTTTATAGTGCCTTTTAATGTTAGTGATATGGATAATCCATCTTTGGGCTAATAAGAGTATATTTCTCACGCTTTAGCCATTGAATCTTATTGGGTAGGTATATCATGCATGTATTTTCCAGAAAGAATTGTTCCACGCTCATGAAGACTCGAGAATAAGCAAGGAGCTTACAAAAAATATACCTACTGAAATATAATTCAATTAGTCTAGGCTCTAATATATTCTTATCTGAATCTTATTCAAATTAGGTATCTACTAGACCTTAGGGTTGTATTATTAGGCAAATCACATTCAAACAAATCCAGCCAGCCTAAACTTATCTACCATCTAGAGAAACAACGTGTGCGAAGGGTTAAGTTATCACCTTAATTTAATTAAAACCTTCGCATAAAGAGAAAAGTTTCAGTAAAAAGATATCCCTTAAAATGTGTTTCGTTCAGCCTCTGCTTGGATCTGATAAAACTCTTCGCCGATCCATTTGAAAACTTTCCTTTTATCTGCCCACAGAAGATGGACCGGAACGCCCAAAATTTGTATACGTTTATCGTTGAATGGAAACTTTGCTAAATTCTATTTTATATTCAATCTTTCAAGTCTGTGTTCATTGATGATAAGGAGGGACGTTCCACAGTTTTAATCTAACGAAATTAGGTTTGCTTTTCACTTTGAAAGTAGGCCTTAATTTTTAGGGAGTGTTTTATTACACCATGTATCACTGAAACAATCTGATTAGATTTCCAGGGGTATGTCTAGCCCATACATTAAAATCGCCTTATTATTATTATTTTTATATAAATGTAAATATTATTGTATGTTTTGTTCCTGCCACAACATTACAACCAAAACTCATTCTTCGTATGTTATATGCCTCATCTATACTAATATTATGAAGCTGAAGAGTTTGTTTGTTTGTTTGAACGCGCTAATCTCAAGAACTACTGGACTGATTTGAAAAATTCTTTCAGTGTTAGATAGCCCATTTATCGAGGAAGGCTATAGGCTATAGGCTACTTTTTATCCGGGTTCGTGAAGTGGTTCCTACGGGATGCGGGTGAAACCGCTGACAGAAGCTAGTAAATTAATAAATATAAAATACCTATCCAAAGGAGCATCTATTTCACTTCTATCTTTAAAAGCAAATTGTTGAGGATATACCTATATAACAGTATTACTTGATTTTAAACTCTTATAGGTATCAGGTATTTGGGTTTAAATTAAGATAACTAATCCTTTTTTGCGCAGTGTTAATAAGTTTACAAATGCAGCTATCAAATGCCAAATCTAGTGTTATGAACATCACCACTTATTTTTATGTTGCTAAAGTTTTTGTTTTGCTTGTGTGGTTCTTTATTTTTGAAGTTTTTACCGATTTTTCCTGCATGCACTTGGCATTTTAAATACGGTTTTACTTATCGCAATGTTAAATATTTGAATAAATTATTACCAACAATGTTGTTACCGCGTTGTAACTATAAACAAAAATAAATAGTTCAATAGTTTTCTTTGTTATTAAAAGTATCTTCTCCCTGAGTCAGTCTTACCTTTATTTTTATCTTTAATGGTTTTTAGTCCCTCGTTTGTAATCCCAAAGCGATAAAAAGATTAAAAATCTTTATATTTTTAGCTCAATCGAGGAAATGACATTTACAAATAACGTTTAAATTGATTTTGCAAATATTAACAATGCAGTTTAGGTATCCATAAAACTATAAATTGGTTTAAGATGACCATAAGTTCTTCAGTTATCCTCAAGGATTTAACAGAAAATGTTGGCATTGCAATTATTGGTTATTTTTGCAACGTTCTGTTTATTTGGCAGTGTTAAGTGTAAGTAAATAATTTTTATTTTAACTGTTTGTATACCTAAATATCATTACTCAACTAATTACTTTTTTTGAACGTCAAAAAGCCCTCAGAGACACCCACCCTTCCCTAGTTTCAACGACGAGTTTTGCTGAGAAGTAGCGCGACCTCATCATCATCCTCCGAGCCTTTTCCCAATCATGTTGGGGTCGGCTTCCAGTCTAACCGGATTCAGCTGAGTACCAGTGCTTTACAAGAAGCGACTGCCTATCTGACCTCCTCAACCCAGTCACCCGGGCAACCCGATACCCCTTGGTTAGACTGGTGTCAGACTTACTGGCTTCTGACTACCCGTAACGACTGCCAAGGATGTTCAATGACAGCCGGGACCTACAGTTTAAAGTGCCATCCGAAACACAGCCAATGGTGTCTAAGATTATACTTAAAGAGTACATACAAACTTAGAAAAGTTGCATTGGTACTTGCCTGACCTGGGATCGAACCCGCGCCCTCGTACTTGAGGTTGGTCCTTTACCCACTAGGCCACCACGTCTCTCTCGTCTAGAAGTAGCGCGACCTACTCCGAAGCAATAAGATTTTAGTTTTCAGATGTTCTTGAAAATCTAAAATATATTCGGTATCTAACTGCTAAGGGAGTATATTGCAGTCTTTTGTCAAAAAAGGCCTTACGCTTCCTCAAAGTAATTTTCTGATTATAGGTGAAAAGAAAATATGTGACTTCGCCGACAGCAAATGTTTGACGGAGACCAGTGCACCGCTGTTTGACGAGTTTGTCGTGGGTATGCCCGGAGTACCACCCTCGGATCCTCTGCACCTTGACTCATTTGAAATCAACCAGCCTTCGATAAAGTACACAATAACTGATGCCAATCTTTCTAGATTCAAGAACTGCGCGGTGAAAACAGTAAGGTAAGGATTTTTGTGTAAATTTGATGATGTCCTCCTAGCCGATTATCGGCTACGGCGGCTGTTCTCATGTAAGGAGATTAGCTAACTACGCAGGACATATTATAGTCCACGAGCATTTGTGCAGACACAGGTGCACTCCCTTGTCCTTCACTCTCATAACCCGATGGGACGGTAATGACTCGTAGTAGGATTTGCAGTAATTATAGTTATCGGCACGGATATTGAGCCCTGACCTTCACCTACGCAGAAGCGATTTATTGGTTTATTGCCTTATGTGTACAGTGCGCAAAGCGATCCCCACTCTTCCGCCGAGAGCTCAATATCCGTGCCGGTAACTATAACACTGTTTTGTGACTATTGAAGTGTTAATTTAATTCATAGTTTAATTGCATAGCAAAATAAAATCCTGCTGAAGTTTTAGATAACACTTCCACCAAGCATTACAACATGTGTAAACGAAGCATTTGAAAAATATTTAATACCTGTTGCAAACATTGGTTTGTCTATACTACGTTTTTGGGATTTTATTCTTTCATTGTGTCTGTAGTGTAGTATTATATTATTATTTTTTTGATGCCTTATAGGATCAATGCTAAAGATATGAAATATGATTATCATATTGGATGTCCACATCTCACTCTACAGTCGGGATATGAAATCAAGGGCAAAATAGGCGATAAATCAGTCGAAGGAAAAGGCACTTCAATTACTGATTTTTGTAAGTATAAATAATGTTTTCATTGATAAGTGCCTTTCTACACGTATCTTAGTATGAACTTTTGAAATGCTAACTAATAAAGTAAAATTACACAAACGTTTAATCATCCTAGCCGGTTTTTAATTGATCCTCAATTTTTAATTTTTAAACCTTTCCATACTATCAACAATAAATATATACGAAATTATATAGTCATAGAATTTTTCTCGTAAAAAAATTATATTTACTTTTTTCAGACGACTATCATTTACTCTTTGATGGCGACTTTTCCAGTAGAAATGGTGAAAATGGAACAGTATACCTCCATTTGGTAAACCACAACTTGCAAATTCAAATTAAAGGAAATGTGAAGTATGACTACAAGAACTTATTCGATGGTGATCAAGAAAAATGTAAGAACATTACATTACTCATTTACTCATTGCAGTAATTTGATCCCTGAATAGTGCTAAAGTTAAACAATATACCTAGTTGGGAAATCATCTTTAATGATTTCTCCAGGACTTGGAGGAAGTATTCGACTTTTACTGACTTAAACTTATCCATGATGCTTCTGGAGCCATTTTTGTTTTACAACTCCACATCTAGTTGATATAAAAATAACCAAAGTATCAAATTAGGTAAAAAAATACTTATGCCGATATTTAATCAAATTAGGTAAAAAAATCGCATAGGTACTGGTGGAATCGTACCTCAACGTTCACTTTGTTTCTTTTTCAGCTGATGCATTCCTCAAATTCGTCAATGAAAACTGGCCAATAATGGACAAAACGATAAACCAACCAGTGATAAACGCTTTTATGAATATTTACATCGACAACGTCAATGCATACTTAAACATTGTGCCTGTACAACGCTTGTTTTCCTACGAAGCATAATCGTTCAATATTATTTGCAGATCAATGTATTGCTTCCATATAATAATCCAAAAGCATGTAATAAGTGCTGTTGTTTTATTTACGACAATCTTCTATAATATAAAAATGAATCGCAAAATGTGTTGGTAAGCGCATAACTCAACAACGCCTGGACCAATTTGGCTAATTCTTTTTTTGTTGTGTTTGTTATTGTCAGGAGACGGTTCTTATGAAAAAAAATGGGGTAAAGTAGAGAAGTCAGTTGACGGGAGCGAAGCCGCGGGCAAAAGCTAGTATGAAATAAAAACCTTTGACTTTAAACCATTTTTTGTCACATTAAAACAAGTTTTACTCACGACATAAATGATCAAAATAAACAATTGTTTTAGGAAAACCCGGACGTTTGTTTTTTCAATGAAAATGGGTCTGAATCATGGCTTAGTATTTTTAACAACACATAAATAACTGGTTAGAAATACTAAATACAATTAAATTCATTACTAACATAGCCAAACATACGCAATAGGAAGTGTATTTTAAACTGAATTCGAGCTGAAATATGCAAATGAAAACTGGCAGTTTGTAAACTGCAATGAGAACGTATATGAATAAAATTATAGACTAGGTACTACAAAGGCCATTGAAAAATAGTTCCCATTCAAAAATAGATTTTAAACAAAGATTAGATTACATCATCTAATAATGCTGAAACTATTACATTTTATTTTAATAAAAGAAAACAAATAAATAACATAGAAAAGAATTGATAAACTTCTTTTTGGGAGATCGGTTTATACCGTAAGTAGACGTAGAGTATTTTCTGAAATCTGTTATTTAACCCGCACGATGGTGGAGTCAGCTTTCCTGATTATTCTTCTGTACTTTATTCTACTATAATATTTTGTATTTTTACTATAATATCTTATACGATTTTCCACTGACAATAGAATCTCAATATGAAGCTGATAGATTCAGTAAACCTCAAAGGAGACATTCAAAATCACTTACGGTGAGTTTCTAGATTTCAAATTGATTTTAAAAAGAAAATAAGAAAAGCAGACGGTTTCCTTTTCTTACTAGCGACCTTTACATACATACAAGCATTAGATGTTCATTTGAAATTTTAATTGTCTCTTGATAATAATCAGAGATTGAGGAAAAATAAATCCAACAATATATTTCCTATATACCATTTTAGTATAAAAGGTCATAAATCGGTCAACAAAATTGATTTATTGTTGTTAATAATACGTGCAATGTTTATTTCTTAGTTATGTTTTTTTTTCAGTTCTAGCTTTTAACCAAGTCAGCGAAGAGAGCTTGTTTTCAAAAGTAATCCCTTTCTATCTTATGTTAATACTGAAAATCGTACCTAAAATGGACTAAATAGCCCAAGCAAAAGAACAGACATACAATAACAACATTTTTTAAATTGAAAATCAAAACAATACATTTTGTCGTTATTTATAGATGTTATCTTTCTATAGACTAGCTTCATACAAGTTTAATTATTCGCTATCTGAATTTATCTCAAAAACATTGTTTCAGTCAAGCAAATGAATTAAATACACAGCCATTTCTTCTTTGTATATAAAGGTTTAATTCGTCAAGTTCAAGTACATTTATGTAATTAATCCTGTGTGAGGATGTGGTCGATTAAAACTGTGGTAATTTTTCTGTGTTTAAGAAATGTTTTTAGTAAGTTTTTAATTTAAATGCTGTCTCGAGTGTGTTGATTTTATTATTTACTGTTCTTAAGTTACTTAAATAATTTTAAATTCAAGTGTAAGTAAGTAAATACTCGTAGCTGACTTTGGGTAAAATATTGAAATAGACAAGACTTATTTAAGAATGGGTTTAGGTACTCAAAAATTAACTATAATTTACATTTGTACATTATTTTTCAGCATCAGAAAAAGAATATTGTCTACACGCGGATGATGAGTGCTTGACGAAATCATTAAAAGATCGTATATATCAGAAATTTGTACGAGGATTAGATGGAGTAGAATCTTCAGATCCATTGCAAGTGGACAAAATAGACGATGATCTGCAGAACTTGAAATATGTGCTTAGGAAAGCAACGCTTACTGGGTTAGGGAAGTGCGATTTTCTTCGGTTAAAGTGAGTACCTAATACTAAGGTTTCGCATTTTTTTTTTTTCAAAATACTCTATTTCATGAAGTTCGACAGATTAAAATATTTCTATCATCAGCTTTCTTTCATTGTCATACTGCAGGACCCTTTCTTCTGATATGAAAATGAATCATCATCATTTATTTTCATCCAAAGGTTGCCAGATAGAGAACCCCCTAACTAAGGCATTAGGTTCACCGATGTAATGTAATGTTCCATTATGTAATGTACATGTGCAAAATGCATATTAACAATGCAACGGTTATAACGTGATAACGTAAAGGGTTATAAAATTATTTTTGATTTTCAGACTCACTCGAGAAGGTGAATCACTTGTTACGTATGAACTCCTTTGTCCCAGCCTGGTAATTAAATCAGATTATGAACTGAAGGGCGCATTAGATGGACTAGATGCAGAGGGAAAAGATACCTGTGAAATTACTTATTGTAAGTATACATATAGGAAGTAATAAGTTGTTAGTTAAAACTATGTAGGTGAATGTGGTCGAATTTTGCAAGGCACATTCTTCTCTCATATAATGCGACTGCTGAGCTCTGAATTGCTGTCCCATCATGCTCAGAGAGTGAAGGAATAGAAAGTGCAGTGTGTATATGAAAATCTCTGTACACTATAGTATGCCCTGCTCAGCTGGCTGATCTCCGTGGAGAGAACATTAATATATAATTGGTCTGGACACTCAAATATTATAATAGTCAGTCAGTACAAAGAATATATACAGATTATTTTGTCAATATTTGTTTTCTTACAGATAATTATCACATAAACGTCACTGGCAAGTATGAAAAAACAGTAGACGACGAAGGCAAACATCACTTCCATATCAAGGAGTTTTGGCTGAACTTAGACAATCAAGCAGAAGCGACGTCAGAATACAAAAACCTATCAGTAAAAAACGAAAAAGATGGTAATTCATAAAATCCTTATACAATATGATTAATGTGAGATTTACTCTTTCGTCTGTCTGTATGCTAAAACTACAGAACCTATTTCAACATTTGGTGCATAGAAAGCAGGTCAAAGTATCCGAATCTGCAAAATTTTACCAATCGAATATTTACCTTCCACTATTGTTGTAAGGTTGAAAATCTATTGAATAAATTTGGCTGTACATGAATCAGTACAACACAAATTAAATAGACACTTATCTATTTTCAGTGGCGGGATTCTCAAGAAAATTGGAATTGAAAACACGTGATATCGTAATGAAAACCTTTTTGACCAAATACATAGAAAACCTGAAGGACTTTCAACGAGTTGTGCCGCTTGAAGAATTACATTATAGATATGTTTGATTGCACCAACATTTATTTTAGTACAGTGTGCCAAACTTATCTACCTAAAAACGAAACTACATTAAGGCAGATTTACATTGAGTCAGGGGCGCTGCCATAGTGTAAATTGATTTCAAGTTAGTACAGCGACTGACTCAGTACTGACTCGTCAGTGACTGGACTTAGTGTAAATCTGTCATTACGGTATATACCAAAACCACAAAAAAAAAAACATCTTTCCTGCTAAAATGTACTCGCAAAAATAATTCAATAACAATGTATTTGTCTGTAGAAAAATATAATCTATTGTTGTAGATAAACAATCAGAATGTTATTTATCTTAATATATTCGTAATCTAATTTGAACAACAATATTCAAATATCCATTTGCTTCTGGGAATTACAGCTGAAATGTTCTCAGTACGATTAGTTCTTGCATTGTTTGTAAAATCTGCATTAAGTACCTACTTACTGATGTAATTTTTAATTTATTGAAGCAATTATAAGATTTTTATAAAAAGCATAGTAAGAAGATATCTTTAAGGTCCATCGTTTTATTTAAAACCTTTTTTTACTTTTTCTTAGTAGTAGTTTTTATATTCAAGTTGTAGTTTCACTTTTCTACTAATAGATCTGTATCTTGATATTTCTCAGTATTGAAGGAATGTTACTATGTTACATGGTGAAGGACCGCTCAAAGGCTGCTCGCGATGCACGCTATATTAAAAGCATCCATCATCATCTTATTTTACTACATCCCACAGAAGGCTACCACATATCAATCAGTGGGAAACTGGAGAAAGTGACGGATGACGACGGAAAACTGCATGTAAAAATACTTGGTTATACAATAATCGCCGACTTAAAGAATGGAAAAGTCAAAACTATAAATATTACTTTTCTTTTTAATACAATATTTTTTCTAACATTTACTTTGCAGTATGTACCTCGTTTTTTAAAACAGCGACATCTATTATTCGTAATGGAAACTAACAAGTCCGAGGAAACTTGACCAACCAACTAGACTGGACGGTACGGCACACGACTGTTCACAGATAGGTACATAGATATGTACAGACAGCTCGCAACTGAAAGTTTATTCTCTTGGCCTTGAAAATTCACAACCAAAGCCTGAAAGACTATCGCCAACAAGTACCCTTTGATAATATCAATCAGAAATATAATTCATAAACAAAATAATTGTACGAACATTATAAAAAATATAAAATTGCATCTCCAGAAATATAAAATTAGGTTTAATTTTTTTTATACAGATTTAGATATTATTTTGCGCAGTTGTCATTTCAGCCAACACACACATGTCCACGCAGGACGAGCCTCCCCGAGGGTTCGTTCCCAGTTTGTTCGATCTTCAGTAACCAGCATTTGGTACTGCGCAGTAATTATATATTATATTTATTTACAAAAACACGCATAATTAAAATGTTAATGAACTCGACAAGGTCATGTTTCTGCTCCAGTTTGAGATCTGCAAAATTAGGGTTCAATATTAATTATTACTGAACCCTAAGATAGCTAAACAGCTAGTTTTTGTAAAATAACTCTAAAGAAGGAAAAGGTACTCATTTTCATAAATGTTTGGAAGAAGTTAAGTTTTAAGTATAGCAAGATTTTATATAACATTGAGAGAAGTATAAAAGTAAATAAATAGGTATCATAGATACCGATAGTGACAATGTCTTGTAGTGTTATATGGTTGTACCTTCTTTTGTTTTATGAAAAGAACCTTTAATTTTGTCTGAAAACTTGAATCATTGATTCAGTACGGAACATTAAGTGTACAAAGTATTTTTCATTTTTTATTATTTTTAAACTGGTTCAGTGTATCTATAGTTAGTAAGTAAATTAACATTTAAACATATAAAAATAGCCCTGGTACGAAACTGGGCTTATTCTCTGGAGTACCTACCAAGAAAAGGACGAGTCGTGAACATGAAAGGGAGAATATTATTATTATTTTTGGTTTTAATTGGAGTTCAAACAAAAGCAGGTTAGTGCTTTTATATTATTTTTTGGAAAATTTTAAGTAGCTGAAACATATTATGTACCTACTATATTATCTAATAAAAATAAAAGAAAACAATTACCTATAGGAAAATATATTTCATTTACTATGGGTTAAATTACTATGATGCAAATTTTAGTGTCGGTGATGATGTTTTGGGTCCCTAATCAAAATGTGATGTGACCATTACAAAAATATAAACGATAGCATGTATTTACAAAAAAACTAAAAGGAATTCTCAACCCTATTTAGATCTTTATTCTTCATCATGTTTACTTATTTCAGCTTCCAGCTTCACACTATGTAAACAAGAGGACTCTGCCTGTTTGACAAAAAATGCTAACATCATGTATAAGCTGACAGTGCAAGGTATTCCGAAATTGAATATTGAGAGTTTAGAACCTATACATCATGAGGTCATAGATGGTGACCTTGCAGTACTAAAATATAGGCTTTTCAACACCACTGTTGAAGGATCTACCAAATGTGAAGTAGTTGATGCGAAGTAAGTGCAACCTTATTTGAAACACATTAAGCTTCTTTTTCAATTACATACTGCTATCAGAGAATTAAATGAGACAATGTTTCGATTTCAGATTAGACTTACAGGAGACGAAATTAAATCTCGCAATGTTTTGTCCTCTTTTCCATATGTATGGTTTATATGAGATATCTGGCAAAATCTTGGTGATGCCCATTGAAGGAAAAGGAGACTTTAAAATGGAATGCAGTAAGTTTGATTTTACTGAAGAATATTTTAAATAAAAGCACTTGACTTTGACTTATACTTTGACTTTGATACTATGCTTCTTGCAGAGGATTACTACATTCAAGTTGATTCAGACATAAAGATAAGTCGAGGCAAAAATGGAAAGAAGCACATATCGTTCAAGTCTTATAAAACAAAAGGTGATCTACAAGGAGGAATGGTTATTGAAATCAACAATTTGTTCAATGGAAGACAAAAAGAGTTAGGTAAGGACTGACAATCTTTTACTTCACCACTGTTGTATCTTCCTGACGTACTTTTATCGAATAGAATTCATTAAGTGTAGTACTAATGATAAATCAGTGAAACATTTCTGCTTCTTTACTAATAAATAAAATAATACAAGTATCTATAGACATAGACTCTCTTCAATAAGTGGTTAAAAACTACCATTACTACCAATAACAACTAATCCATCTGTAAATATTACTCCAAGACTAAAATCAACTAAATTCTCTTTCACCTAATTAATTTCCCCTTCTAATCTAAATCCTTCGTTTATTCTGGTTTCAATTTAATCAGAGATCCCGATATGGTTACCTAATCATCCATCATTTGGTGATTAGTAAGGCATTTTGTTCTAGTTAATTGCCACTTACCTTAAACTGAGCTTCAAGATTATTTGGGTCAACGGTTTTCGGCTCCCGTAACTGGGCCAAGGCAACGATCCTGTGGCTTTTCTAATAATATATAGTTAGGTTAGAGGCAATATATCAGATTACGAGTGAAAGGCTAGTTTGCAGGATAAAATCTTTTTTTGCACAGCTAACGTACAGTCGTACAAAAAGTCATACGTTCCTTTTGCACCATTTTAGTGGATGCGGAATAAATGAACAGAGCTAAAATATCAAACTTAAGAGATTCAGAGCAAAAGCCACAATTTTAATAGAAAAAGAAGAACCCATAATTTTATCAAGCAGAAAATTTTAGTGCCTTTATTTAAAACCCCAAAACTTTCCTACTACCTTACTTTTTCAATTTCCCTACTTTTGACCATAAATCTAACGCACGGTCTCACTGTCTCAGCATACATAAATAATTCTTTTGCTTAATGGACCTTAGGAATGTTTATGACTGAAGTTTTCCGGCCGCTCGTACTCAACCGTGAGTAAACGATATTGTTGTTATTGTGTTCCTGCCTTAATGTTCTGGTAAAGCTGCCTCGTTGGTCTAGCTGTCGCAAGCGCGGCTGCTGAGCACGAGGTCTCGGGTTCGATTCCCGAGTCGGGCCGAAATCGCTTTGTGGGTTTTAGAAGACTTTCACAAAGCAGCCCGGAGCCTGGAAGCTGGTGATTGATACACCCGTGCATCGGAGAGCACGTAAATGTCGGTCCTGCGCCTGATCTCTCTCCGATCGTGTCGGATTACCGTCCCATCGGGCTATGAGAGTTAAGGAATAGGGAGTGCACCTGTGTCTGCGCAAATGCTCGTGCACTATAATATGTCCTGCGTAGTTGGCTAATCTCCGTACATGAGAACAGCCGCCGTAGCCGATAATCGGCTAGGAGGACATCATCATCATCATCATCAAAGCTGCCATAATTATGGCTAACTAAATTATGTCCCTATACCTACTGCTTTCTTGAAAGTTGGTCTATAAATGTAATTCTTTTAAACCACTTCTACAATCCACGCATGAGGTTTCAACTTCATTCTGTTCATAATTTTGAACTTTAAGCTGTCCTTTAGTATCTTTTTCTTCAATTTTATTATCATCAGCAACAAATGTAACTATAACAGCTATAACTACTTCAGTCAGTTATGGTTTTTTATCATATTTTGTCAACAATGATTCTTGATTTACAAGTGCCCTATATTCTGTTACATTTCCAGCCGATGACATCAATCGATTTATAAACAAGAATTGGAAGCCGGTCGCGAATGAACTTCAGGGGCCAGTATTCAACGCCAACATGAGGATACTTGTCAAGAACTTCAACAAGTATCTCAAGAGTATTCCACTTGACGAACTTATTCTAGGTGTTGACTAAAATTAAAGAAGCTACGTGACTTGGTCTGTTTTTTATTTCCACCTTATTGTAAAGAACGAAGAGGTTTGCAGATGTAACATATAATAGAAATTACCAATTTAATGATCTCAAATAAAGCCCTCCTGTTTTTGAAAGTTAGGTACTATTTACGAAGGCTTTATGTAGGCTTATATTTTAGGAATTGAACAAAGAGACACCGATCAATCTATGTTACTAAAACCCCATGAAACATACAATCTCGTACAAGGTAAGGCATGTTGTGGTAAAATGAAACATCATCCCATTACAAAAAGCTATTATCTTGTAAGTACTTAAATTAACACAACTTCTAATAACAACTCATTTAATAAAGTGTCGCTATTGTACTAATAATACCTTTTAATATAAACGCGATATCTAAGGCTGAAGACACCAAATGCAATAATGTACAATGCTACATAATATATTCATAAAGAAGAACCCTTGAAGTACCTAAGACAGTCCAATGGATAAGCTTTTAAAATCCAAGGAAATTAAGGTAAACTTTTTGATTTCATAGTTGCAAAAAAAAGTTGTGAACAAAAATGATCTTTAAGAGATTGATTCAAGAAATCAATCAAATCTATGACTTGTGTTGTGCTTTAATAGTAAAAATAACAATCTAAGTAGTGGCTTGTTTCCTGTGTAATTTAATCGAAGAATTACTTCTACTCGCGACTTGCGAAAAACAAAATATCTACCCTTTAGATTTAGAAGAACAAAAACATAAACTTCAGTGTAAACAGTGGAGTGTAACAAAAATAGTGGAGAAATAGGTCTGTTAATATAGCACCCGTAAGATAATTACACGGTGACTTTTAAAATGAGAGGCTAAATGCTCTTAGTATTTAACATATCATCATAATTTATTACAATTATGGAGTAGTTCATAGGTGTGAAAACTTATTATCGTTTTGCACCAAATTTTCCTCCACGTGAAAGATACATTCAAGGGCATGTTGCGGCTGATTGGGATACTGTAGATCTCCATACAAATAACAGTACCTACTTTAGGGTTCTAAATAAAACCACATCACATATTTCAATAAATATTTTGGTAAACTCCGAACAATAAATAAATCATTATTGTCAAGTGAATCTGGATGAATTATAACCTGCACTGTCCCTTTCTTAAGCACTTTATTTGGACCCTAAATAAGAAGGGATCAAAGGTAACAAAACACCTCGAGTCAATATGAAGCAACACTTGTAAGGTCTAAACCCCTTAAAACCCATCGATCATGATAAGATTACTTTGCTGATTCCTTTGTCAACGACCCCAAGGCCAAGCAAGGAGGAGTTCCTAGGTTCAAAATGTTTAACAGGTTGTATCAGGTAAATCAAGAACAAAAACTGGTTTGAAACCCTTTATCAGAATACTATTTGCTTTATTTTGGTGCTTTGGACCTGATACAAAACTATTTTTGGAGTCTTACTTATCCTTAACCAAGATTTTCACTTGAACTAAAAATATTGTGGTCATTACACAGTGTTGAGGAAGTTTGCTTATACGTATGTATGCGTTTGTTATCCTCCTAATATATAAAAGGGTTTCGTACTTTGAGATTCTGCATTCAGCTGCAAGAATCGGATGTCTTCGGAAGTGAAGTCCGTGCTTGCAATGTTTTCTCTCCTGCTTTTGTTTTTATGTGCCGTAGTCAATGTGCTATCGGATCCAGGTGAGTAAAGTATTAAACCTACATCTCTTGATCCCTTAATTTCATTTTCATTCTTTTCTGCGTGTTTCTGTTTCTGAAACGACTGATTTATATTTTTTTTTTTATTAATTATTTACACTAACCGTATTTATAGAAATAGCAATGCACTAACAAAAGCAAACAAAGCAAATAGTACCTGTTATATGTCGTTAACTGTACTATGTAAATAACCCTGAATAGAAGATGCTCTGGTTTTATTCTGCTTATTTCATTTGGGACAAAGTAGGAACTTCTAGTGTAACTTTCCTACCCAAATATCCCCTCGACTGTTGAACGGAGTCTAGGAGCTACAATAACAACAATATTGTTTTATCATCCTTTCACGAATAAGACTGAAGGGAAACATTCTTAGGAAATCTGAACTTGACATTCTGATATCACAAATCTATCTACCTAATGACCTAGAAACCGCGACCGTGGTCCTTAAGATCTAACTGAATAAAGGAACGCAATAAGATAAGAAAGAAGCCTTACTTTCGGGTTATACAATAAAAACAAAACTTAAATACACAACATACATTCTTTTCAGCTATTTCTCTAAGCCGATGCCAAGCCAATGATGACGAGTGTGTCACCAATGCTGTCAATGCTGCATATCCACTGATTCTTGACGAAAATCCTGACGTTGGTGCTGAATCCTTGGATCCCATGTACCAGCCAGAAATTGAAGGGAATCTGTCCATATTGAAGTTCAAACTCTTCAATACAACCATTACAGGATTCAAAAAATGTGCCGTTGAGAGTGCGAAGTGAGTAATTTCATTGAGTAGATAGATAATTTAGGATTTGGTATACTTTCATTTTAAATTTTTACTGAGGCGCCTTGTACACGGAGCAATTTTAATTGAGGCAACTATCAACTTTTGCTCCCATATTTTGCTAATTTACGTAAAGAGATAGTTGTCAGTTGCTGTAATAATTTCTCCACAAACAAAGCGCCTTAGAAAGCAAAATGAGTTCTCGATCTCAAGACACAAATCAATGAAATGTTTGTTGTTTGGAGGATCCAAAAAGAGACGAGGAGTCTAATTACTTTAGAGATTTGTATTGACTACGGCAAAGATAGTTAAGTAATGCCAGTACCGATACCGATTGATGACGCCTCATTCTGTGTGATGGGGTTATCAGTTAATTATAAAGCACACAGATCACATACGATTCGTATATGAAAATAATAATATGCTTGAAGTAAAGCTAATCCCTTTTTATTTACCAATATTTTCAGGTACGATGATGAAAAACAGACTCTCCATCTTGATGCTGCCTGCGGGGGTTTCACTCTGAGTGGCCAATACGATATCAATGGCCGGCTTATAATTCTCCCAGTTGAAGGAACAGGCGACTACAGTCTTATTACAAGTACGTTAAGGTTCATTTTTGTTTGCAGTTTAATTGATTAAATTGTCAGTAGGTTATTTGATCCTGCGAATATAATTCATGCAATATTGTTGTTCATCGTCTTGATGCTATTTCGTTTTAAAAATATCTTATAGATTTTATTGGTTGTCTTTGCTATTTTTTTTTATTTAAATAAAACTACTTTTACGGATTTTATCGCGGTTATATTATATTATTTAATCCCGACGTTTCGGATCTTTTACAGCGATAAAATCCGTAAAAGTAGTTTTATTTAAATGTCTAATATTCGTGTAAGTGTCAGAAATCAATATTATTTTTTATCCCATACCAAGAAAGACCCTGTCATATGGTCTTTCTTGAAAATATTATACTAACATTTTCAACTTAGTTACTAGTCTTTAATTAGTTGAGTTGAGATAGAATAAACGAACATTTTAACAATTGTGACTTTGTAATTTCAGGAAAATACCGTCTTATAATCGATCTGGATTTAAAAACGATAACGGGCAAGGATGGGAAATCCTACAAAATTGTGAAGAGTTTCAAACTTGAAGCGGAACCATTAGAACCAGTTGTTTACGACTTTAGAAATCTATTCAATGGACAGAAAGACTTAGGTAAGCTTACGAATCTTAGTAATTTTTGTAAGTTTTTAATACTTTTAGAAATTGGCGCAACCTATTTTCAAAATAGTTACGTACTTGCCTCCTATAAGACAAATAGTACGTAGATAGTATTATTGGCTACCTGAGTACAGTTGCTGAGCACTGCATAATTCTTTTTCTTTGGATTAGGAGACCTAAGTTCAATTGTGCACTAATTGTGATAAACAAAGTAGGTAATCATTACCATCAGCTATGCTACTTACTGTGGGTAGGATTAGGATCCTATAACTTCAATAAGCTGAAATGACGCGTCCCACTACTGCATTTGCAAGTGTACCTGTAGACGAGCTATACTATAAACTAATTATTGAAGAATTCCATATAAGGTTATATGTAAAGTTTGCTCTACATCTAACTGATCATAAACTATTTATTTTCAGCCGATGCTGTCCTGAAGTTCGCCAATGAAAACTGGAAGGAAGTCGCTCATGAAGTACAGAGCCCCGTATTTGTAGCAAATGTCAAGAAAATTGTGAAAAACGCCAATAAATACCTAAAGTCTATCCCAATAGATGAATACTTGGCGTAATGAAGAATAATAACCTATGATTAATAGAAAATTGACCAAAGGAAACTATGGAATATGTTATTATGATGATTAAAGCGTTTTTAAAATAATTACCATATTACTGTTATTTTTTCCTATGTCATTCTGTCTGGCTGTTTCGAGGGGTTTTATCTACGTTCTGAAAACTATTTTTTGTACGATTAGGCACATACTATTACAGCGTTTATTAAAACTTAGAATCGATTCTGCAAGTCCAGAAATAATATGTCGTAAATACTTGAAATATTAATCTTTTAATGCCTATACATAATTATTGTGATTTGACTTTTTATACCAATTTGACCAGGCAGCTGTACATGATGACATGTAATAATATTGCGGAAGATTTTTTTATACCACAGTTAATGAATTAAATTAGGAATTGCCATGAACTGTTAAAAAAATGGTCCGAACGAATAAAACTAACGCGAGAAAATAAGTATTAAGTATTCATTTACAGTTATTTTTTTATGTTAACACATACTGCATTTTTCATTGGTATTTCTAAAATAATTTAAACCTTCGTTTATTTTGTTTATACTTACAGAAAAGTTAACGTTTCTGTCACTTTCAGATATTGATACTTATTACAAACTTTTTACAAGTAATTTTTTATTCGCAATTTTTCTTAAAATCAGTCTCATTCGATATTATCACGGGAGTTACATATCGGGTGTGTCGTTCATAATCACATTAAATTCTATCACATGTACTTCATGATATTCTATAGCGAATTGTAAAAAAAATAACATAATCCATTCAGTGGTTTAGCCACAGGACTCATTTTTCGTTTTCATAATTTACAACATCATGTGTAAAGCAGAGATAAAGTTATTAGTATCGAATGTTTTGATCAGTTGACAGCTGTCAGTTTTCAAGGGAGAATTTCACCTGTTTGTAATGACTGACTTCTATATGGTGTTCTAATTTTCGCTCATTTTTATTCTATTTACTTTGTTTGAAAAATGCATTTTTTTATTTTTACGTATTTTTCTTTTTTCTTTGTGTTAATCGTCATGTATCAACCAGTATATTAACGCATTTAATTTAATGTGATTATGAACGACACACCCGATATATAACGTAAGTATCTCTGTAATTGGTTTTGCATCCAAGATTTGAAAAGGTAAACTACAGCTACTGTTTTCATATAATTTTATTTCTGGCTTTGGGAAACTGTTTTTATTTATGTATAATAATTACTAGACAGCTAAATTATTTACGATTACAAGGCTAATTTTGTCTAAATACACTATCCATTACAATTTTTTTGGCAAAATATTCAAACACAGACAGACTGACAGATTTTTTGTTCAATTACATACATGATACAAAAACAGGATTTACAAAATTTTATTAAAAATTCAGGGTTATATAAGTTGGTGTCTGTAAAAGCGAAGCTGCAGTAAAAATATAGTAATCGTACTCAGACCTTTGTACTCAAAGTACCTACATAATGTAAATTGATTAACATTTCTAGGGAAACCTTCATATATATAAGTTGTTATTTCTTGATTAAGGAAACTGTTAACGGTTCATACAATTGTGTGCAGTCGTGTTTATACACCTTGTCTTACACATTGCAAATTAATTAAAATGTGCTCTAAAGGTTTTATTTTAGTTTTCCTAACGTACATTTCTTTAGTGACTTCTAATTTGGGTAACGTATTTGATTTCCTCATTTTTTTAATAACTAAAACTATACATTTTAATAAAATTAATATACCTTATATAACAAAATAAAATAATTTTAAAGTGCACTTAACGTTTTTTGAAATGTCTTACAGTGATTGTACACAGATTCCAGATGAATCCTAAATAAGTTAGCGATAATAGCGATTTTAAATATTGTTTTAAAATTGAATTTATTTTTAAGTTTAGGTACATTTGGAGTTTTAATTTGACCGCACACAGAACAATATTTTGTGCCATGAGCAAAATATCACAATACTAATCCGGTATAAAATCTTACTTTTGAACCAAATTCAAAAGTATTCTTACAAAGAAACCAACTCAATTATCCTTCCCGTCTATTCCAGCACCTTTCATCACAAAATGTAAATGGGACGACTCGAAATGTATCAAGGAATCATCCATGAAGGCCATACCGCGGTTCGCAGATGGAATTCCTGATCTCAACGTGGAGACTATTGATCCCTTGAACGTGAAATATGTTGATGCCAGTTCTTCGAACATAAAGCTGATTGTCACAGATGTTGTTGTTACCGGATTGAAGAACTGTGAGCCTAAGAAAGTTCAGTAAGTATAAAATTGTCTAACACCCTACCTATTTATTACTCCACATCATAAGTGGTTATCAAATTATTTCTAGCTGGCTAAACACTATTTTGACTGACTTTTTCTATTTATTTTTGAATTTTATAAGATCAGTAGCAAACTTCTTATTTATTTAAACCTATTTTGCACATACTGTAGTACAGGTATAGATACCTACTAGCAAATGCATTTGTACTAGTTTGTTCCCGTGGTTTCACCCGCATGTATGGAAACTGCTTAGTGCATCCTAATGAAAAGTAAGACATTAAAGTCTAAATAGCTTAAATAAATAAGTCATCTAAAACGATTCTGTAGTTCCTGAAATACAAACCTGAACCTGAAATACATTAGATGTAAAATGTTGTTGAACTTACATGCCATAAATAATGACGATAGTTGGTCTCTATGCTTCCATGTAATACAGTTCTATTTAGCTCATTGCTGTAAGGATGCGGGTGGAACTACGGAAACAGTTTACATCATGGGTGGCATTCATAATTTTAAGGTTGCATAAGACCTAATTCAAATGTCAGTGGTTACACGAACCATGTTTGAAGCGTATTATTACTGTAGAGAAAAATCTAGCTTAGGTGCACATAAAATAAATGTAAACTGTTCCTGTGTGGTGAGCTGCTTCTTCATGGCCATGACCTTAAAAGATATATTAAATGATACTCGTTAGTTTGCCGCAAAATTACACTTTTATTCTCCCAAAGACATCTTTCCCATAAGCCTTTTCATTTTCATAGCTATAATATATCCATCCATAGCTCTAATCAAAATGAAATTTTGGTATTTTCATAACAGATTATTGGCATAATGTTGCTATATATTTGAATTCCTATCTGTCTCAGGCAGACTGAGATGTGAATTAGACGGTCAATTTTTAAATCCCTGGTTTAAGCTAGTGGGAGGTTGTAATAATTATTACTGTCTTGGTAAGTTTTATTGTTAGTAAGACTTGGCGGTGCTTTTTTGTCGTAGACTATTCTGCCATTTTGCTTTTCAACTAGCATCTTTATCAGAAAATGAAAGTATTATGTTGTCAAAGCATTGCTACATTGTAAGCGAAATCAGAACCAATACACATATTTTTTCATATTTCCTAAGAACACTGTAAACCGGTTCCTTAAATAAAAAACGTCTAATGATATTATAATTACGAAGACAACAAGAAAATATCCTATAATTATGGAGATACGGTGGACTGAACAATTATATCGTTTGACATGTAACTATTACAGACAATTGTGCTAAGGATTATTAAAGTTAATTTTGTTTGATGCATTTTCCTTGTATTGACTACATTATCGAGGTTCAATTAGAGCCAATTGATCTTTCTTTGATCCTTGTTTAAGTGGCACATAATCATTAATCAAATGAATTAACCCGTTGCCGTCATAATCTGAGCTATATTAAGACGATGAGATGCAATTTTTTTGCGTTATTCATATGTTTTCTTCCGGCTTACATTTTTACATTGTACACCTTCATAATTTGGATCAAGGGTCTGACACAGACCGCAAAAATTGCATAACTTGATTTTGGAATGTTTATTTTTGAGATTTTTTCGAATGTAATAATTTATGCTAATTAACTATTCGTCATACTTGGCTGTGAGTGAAGCCTAGGTCAAGTCAAGTTGTAGCCTAGGTCTCAAGGCTTGTATTACCAGTTGTGCATCGCGACTTCGATGTTTAAATATCAATAACAACATCAATTATATATATACGTACATTGGTATAAATTGGCACCTGGTATACCTTTAGAGATTATTGAAAAAGATGTGAAACTTCCGTAGTACCATTAGAAATGGCAAAATGTTTGGTGGATTGTTGATAAGCAAATATCGTGGATTTGATTTCCAATCTTGATATATGAACGTTTAAATGAAAGTTGCAGTGAATCCAATATACTTAAAAACAGATACTTTTTATATAAAAATCTACTGTTTAAAAGAGGTGCTTTACCAGTGCTCAAATTTCTTATTAGTTTTCCTTGTTGTTATAATTCAGTCTAGATTACTAGGTATTTATCATCGACTTATAGGTGCCTGATTGGATGAACTGGATCATAATATTGTAAAACCAGTTATATCTCGTTTTGCATATTATTTTATACGTTATACGTTATACATTTACACATTTACCTACAATCAATAAAAGAGACAAAGAAAAATAATCTGAATCAATCGATTGAATTGATGCTTACCAAAGTTATTTATAAAATTAATATTTTAGCATAACTACTCATAACAACAGAAAACAGTTATGCATTTAGTCATTTAGCTTTGAATAATACATTCAATTGTTTTTGTAAGTCTGTTTCCATGCACTGCATTGTTAGAATAAACTGAAAATGAATAATTATGTTACCAAATATATAAAAAAAAATATTTATGAATCTTTCCTTACTTTACGAATAATGTAGAGCATTTAAGTGTTTTCTTTAATTTGTAGTGGCAAAAACCAGTGTTCGAAGTCGATGGCCTTGACGAGACACGAGGAACGAAGAAGTTGGCTCATTTACTTACATATACACACATTTCAATAATGAGAGTGTTTACGCAGTTTGTACAGGGGGAAACTTTAAATTGCGCAACATTATGTTATGAGATATTCAAATTGTTTGTTCTTAAATGTACTCATAATTCGTTGAATTGATTTTCGAATATCGAGTGCAATTTCTTTTACTATTAACTGTATTTTTGAAACTGGAAGCCGAGCCCAACATACATACATAGTTGGGAAAAGTCTAGGCAGACGGTGATGATTTTTGAAACCCGATTAAACATTAAATTACGATGCTGAACTCTTAACTAACCTAGTAAAAACCATCATTTTATTCAATAGAAATTTTTCATAATTATTTTTCTCTTTTCAGGAGAGATATCGCCAAGTCAAAACTTATCTTCAAAGTTCTATGCTCACCAGACTTAAATGGAAAGTATGATATGAAAGGACAACTCTTCGTATTGCCTATTGAAGGCAATGGAAACCTTATTGCTAAAGTCCGTAAGTACTTTTTTACTTGTAAGTCTTCTAGGATTAACCAAACTACCGATTTACTCGGATTTGATTTCTTTATCAGTTATTTGAATGAGACCAATTTGTTTAATTTAAAATCGTTCTTCAACAACCAAATCGGTGAAGCTATTGGCTCAAAAAATTCAATGTTTTTAAACATACATATCGACCAAATGCTATTTAGGAACGTGTTTGTATGCTATTTTGAAATAACGACTATACTTGAGTGTACCTATGTAAACTGGAAACCGTTTAAGGACGCAGTAATGCATGATTATTGACTAATTGCTTGTGGATTGTGTCTAATCATCTGGATAATTGGTACACCTAAGCCGGTTTACCTACAGCCGATGAAATATTTACACTAAAAATATTGAGTCTTGAAATAAGAGTCACGGTTTCTGATCCATTCTTCCAGTAAAATATCGATGTGATTATTATAGAAGAAGAGTAGGAAAGAAAATGTATTCTCTCAATTTTTTCACTATGATTATAAATAAATATTATTAGGAAAAGTGTAATTAAGGATTCTGTGCCAATAGCAACCTATGTAATTGTTATTAATTTTGAGCTTAATTTATGTTGCTAAAACATTTACTAGAAACAAAATAGTTGCTCAATAATGTTGCTCCTTGTACACTCAGCTTAAATTTGTGATTGTTTAACGTCATTGATAATAAAGGCACTTATTTGTATATGACCACGAACTTAAGACGAACTCTAATAATAATACTTTTATTTTATCAGTTCTACTTCCTCTTCATAAGGAAGCTTCATTATAACACTTATTATGGACATCAGATGAGTTGATCTCAAACACGAAACTGGTTTTCGACGTGAAACATATAATTCTATGACAGAAAAGGGTTTTTAAGATTTTAGAGAAGGATAACATATATTACTTTGGATAACAATGATATCATTAAAACGATTGTCAGTTGAAATTCAGGTTTTAAGGCTCGAGCAGACCGGATGCGTATGCGTAACCACGCGCGTAGTCACGCGCGTAGTTACGGCGTAACCATGAGTTGTAATGTATGGAAATGTATGAGACAGGCCACACCGCTTGCGTAACGTAGACATGATCCGCCTTTAAGCATCCGGTCTGCTCGCGATGTATAGACGCGCAGCGTCACATGGGCCACACCGCTTGCGTAACGACGCGCGTGTCTACGTTACGCAAGCGGTGTGGCCTGTCTCATACATTTCCATACATTACAACTCATGGTTACGCCGTAACTACGCGCGTGACTACGCGCGTGGTTACGCATACGCATCCGGTCTGCTCAAGCCTTTATTTGTGAGCAAATCTGCTGTATCATAAACATTAATTCCATATGACACGAAAAACATGATACCTATTTTGTTTTTAATATTAAACATGACTAGCTCTAGTGGAAGTTCAAGCTTGAATTGTAAGGTAAACATGATAATTATATTGTCAACATAATTGACATTCAATCGTGAATCATCGGCGCTATTTATTGACCCTTATAAACGTCAATCAAAACGTTATTTCGAGATATTTCTAGACCTTGCTATCGTTAAATGATGATGCTCATTTGTTTTTAAATGTTTAGTTGTAGGAGGAGGATGTTGTTAGGAAGATTCTATTTGAAAATAAAAGTTTAAAAATATACTTAGATCTAGTTTTTGAAAGAATAACTGAATGATCATGTAGGTAAATGCATAACAAAAATATTTTATGTGTATAAATAAAAATAGTTATAGGTACTTACTTGCTTATATACAGGTATAAAATATTAAACCGTATTAACATACTAAAATTAACATACCTGTGTTAACATTTTTATTATTGTGATATTTCAGCCAAACTCCTGATTAATGTTGAATTAGACTTGGATGAAAAAGAAGGCAAAGATGGAAAGAAACATTGGCACGTTAAAGCATGGAAACACACTTTTGAATTAAAGGACAAATCGAATGTGAAGTTTGAGAACTTGTTCCCAAACAACGAGTTCTTACGTAAGTAGTTTTTATCAAGTTCTATATTAAAATGGATGGTGGAAAGAACCAAATATTATTTTTATTTAGTAAAGAAAATATAAAGGTCGCCGGAAAACGCTGGATGGAGGTCGCCTCCAACAGGTATCTGTGATGATCTAAGGGGGAGGCCTATGTTCAGCAGTGGACGTCCTGTGGCTGAGATGATGATGATAATGATGAAAGAAAATATACAATTATTATAGACATGCGCAATTGTAGAAAACAAGCCAAACAAATTGAGAACTACTCGTTTTTTTAGAAATCAATAAAATTTAGATGTGGGCTCAGATATACCTACTTTTTCTATAAAGACAGGCATAATACAAAATTGCTTGAAACTTTTTTTAAATATTTAATTTGATGTGTTCCAGGTAATTCAACGAGTGAGTTGATTGCTCAGAATGGCAACGGTGTAATTAATGAAATTGGTCAGCCGGTCATCAAAGCTGTGGTCGCTAAAGTTATTGAAAACATTAAGCATTTCTTTACTGCAGTGCCAACGGAAGATCTTGCTTTGGATTGAGAGGATTTTTAATGATTTTACTAAAATCAATGAAGTTTTTAATAAATCTTGACAGAATAAAATAAGTAGTTCTTATTTATATTGATATTCCAGAATAATCACTTAGATATTTTTATAATGCTTTTACGAAGCAAGAGATTGAATTTATTTTTCGTAAGTGTTTTTTAAGTACTTACAGGGTTCCTGATGAAAAATGTGGTAGCAATATTTAAATTGTATTTTAGGTTTTCTGAGACAGTTGCGACGCAAATTAATTTTTGTAGACTAATTAAGAATAATATTGATTAACATATTTCTTGATTAATAAGCAACTTAATATTGAGTGCTATACAAATTGGAATACGGATCAAAATCTCGTGTTTTTAAATGGATTTTTTCTTTAACCTTAATAATGAAAATACCAAAATAGATGTCTTATGCATTATTAAACATTTGTGAGGTCAGAAACAATTTATTAAAACAAGAAACATGACTAATAATACCGTCATTAGACTTCCTTGATATAAATATTATGTCTAAAACATTTTTTGGCTCAGTTGTCACTGAGCTTTAGTTAAAAAATCTTTAGAGAAAATAGGAAAAATGGTGCAAAAACTATTAATTATTGCAAGTGTTATAATTAGTTTAACAAATGCTTCGGGTAAGTAAAGTGATACATTTTATTTCTCTTTTAAAGAAAATTGTGAAATCTAACTTTCTAATGTCAAAACGAAAGACAACTTCAAAACGTCTACTCTTCATTTGTTTTTGCTGTTAAGAAGAAGTGGCGAAATAAACCGCCCAATAACAAATGTCTGTTTAGTAGCTTTGATGAACCAGATTCATTCTAGAAATATTTGTTCTAATTTTGAAATTCAAGAGTCCCGTTCGTTCTTCTTTTGCTTTATTATTTTTATTAACACGCTTACATATATTAGCTTCACTTGTAACTATATATGTTAGAAAATCTTGGAATCCTTATTTGAGCCACTTCCCGGTCTTCGATTAGGATGAAATTTTGTACACTCTGAGTTCCGATGACAATACATGATTAGCTAAGAAACGTACAATAAGGGTGTTTTTTTTTTGTTTTTTTTTTAACTATTTTTTTACACGCAGCTCCATCTATCACGCCGTGCGTATCAACTGACTCGGACTGCATTACCGAAAATGCCAGGAGATTAATACCCGTGTTCGCCGATGGCATACCAGACTATGGAGTCAAGACTGCTGATCCAATTACCTTTAAGAGCATAGACGCAAGTTCACCGAATCTAAAATTCCTCCTGAGTGATCTTACTGTGAAAGGTTTGAGGAATTGTAAAGCAATCAAATTGGCGTAAGTATAGTAAGTTTTAATGTGTTTTATATAGAAGAAAGAAAAATCATGTTTCTATTTAATATAATAAATGCTCGGTCCCGAGAGAACTCTTTCAGGCTCAAGACTATCTGTGTACCAAATTCAATTTCAATCGGTTTTGTAATTTTGACGTTTAAGAGCGATATACAAAGAGATAAAGCTTCCTTCTCATTTAATTGTGTACTAAGCAGTTATAGCAGTTACACCATATACAAGGAACGTTAAGAACTTTCTGCTAAAATGGTACTCTAAAACTTTTTATGGCTACTTCCATTTCTAGTAATTTCCATGTCAGTTCCCAATACTATGTAAGATTGAAAATAGTAACCAAAACTTGATTTATTAATAAAAAGTTGCTAAGTTTTATTAAAAAAAAAAACTCAAAATATTTTTTTTTACAGTCGTAGCAACGTAAAATATAGCTTGTTTCTAAAATTGTCCTGTGCTCTGACTATCGATGGTGATTATGAAATGGAAGGCGAGATTCTTGTCCTGAAAATTGTTGGAAAAGGGAAAGTCCACGCTTTTCTCCGTAAGTTTACCAATCTTAAAAGTTCCACAAAAACTTTAAAATGTCTGTTGAACACTTGTCTATAAAAAAACAGATTATGACTTTGTAATAAGGCCCGTTTTGCAGCCACACTTTTTTTAGACAAGTATTCAACAGATGTTTAAGTTTTTGTAGTAAGGCTGATAATATTTACAATGTACATCCTTACAATACTGTATCCTTGTTTTCAAAGCTTATAATTATATTTAATTGTAATATTTTGCATTTTTTCTACATTTATTTATTTTTCTACATTCAATGCCTCAGAAGTAGGCTTTAAAATAACATTGGTTCTTATTTTAGCAAACATTGAAATAACGGCGGATCTAGAAACGGTCGAGAAGGAAAAGAATGGCGAAAAATACTTGAGGATCAAGAAATTCAATCATAGTTTCGACCTTAAGGCCAAGTCTGACCTTAAGTTTGAAGGCTTGCTAAAAGACAATCAAGTGTTGGGTAAGAGAACTCTTTTAATGCTTTTACAATTGTCAGTAATACATGTCATAATTACATGTTGAAGAAGTTAATAAAAGGGCCCAGGAGCAACTTTTGGTGAAAGTAAAATAAAATATAAGTACAGGGTGTGTCGTTCACAATCACATTAAATCCTATCGCATATACTTTGATATTTATTATACGGCAAATTGTAAAAAATCCTAAACCTAAACCATTCAATGATTTAAACATTGGAGTCATTTTTCGTTTTCATAATTTACAACATCATGTGTAAAGCAGAGATAAAGTTGGGAGTATCGAATGTTTTGATCAGTTGACAGCTGTCAATTTTCAAGGGAGAATTTCAGTTGTCTGTAATGACTGACTTTTATATGGTATCCTAATTTTCGCATATTATTATTATATTTACTTTGTTTAAAAAATGCATTTTTTTAGTATTTTTCTTTTTCATTAACCAGTAAATTAACGCATTTCATTTAATGTTGTTGTGATTGTGAACGACACACCCGATATAAATCACGGAAACTACTAAACTTCGCTCATACATTTGTTGTTGCTGCATTTGTTGCACCCAGAACCTCCTATCAGCTCCTACGCTCGCTCCACACACATACGTATATAGGTACATATATGGGTACATATATATAACAGTCAAATCAAAAGTCTGTCTTCAAATGGGCAAGTCTATTCGTCGAGATCCTACACTAAGTTTATACCTAATTATAATACTGTCTCATTTCCTTTTCCAGCTCAGGCTACCGAGGACCTTCTTCAGAATAGCAGTAATGAAGTTATCAAGGAAATTGGAGGCAAAGTAGTCGAGACCGTTGTTACCGGAGTGATAGAAAACGTCAATCATTTCTTCGGAAAACTGCCACTGAAAGAGTATTATCTGGACTGATCGTGTTCTGTATGGATTGGCTTAATTAAAGGACTGTTTTGTTAAAGTTATAGGTGTTTTATTAAAATAATCCCCTAGTGAAAAAAAAAATATCAGTGAGGTAGTGTTGTCATTAGAAAAATAGAAGGGAATAATGTATTGATCCAGATTTCTTAAAACCTCCAAAGTTCTCTAAAACCTTCAAAATTTTGAAAAATATACCCACAATATACCCAGAAAAAAATACCCACAATAGTTATCAATAAATACGTTCCTAGTAGCGATATCAGCTTAACATACCAAGATATCATCATTAAAGTTTTTTTTTTTAGAACAGATCGATCTGACGTGAAACATATTATTTATTGGTATATTAGAATTTTATTTCGCTCACACTTCCCCTATAAAACTTCCGTAACAACGATTAACTTAATCAGATGAGTAGATATCAAAACATTGGACTGGTTATTGACGTCAATGGTTATCGAAAATAACTTTTTTTTTTATTTTATTATAGGCTTAATGTTATGATGCTCTTGTATAAATTACAAATCGATACTGTTAAAATAAATTACAGGAGTAAAAATAATTCTTTAGGCTGTATCAATTAAGTCGGCATGACGATTAAATGGATTTTTATAGTTATACTAAAGAGTCTCAATTTCAAATCTTAACAAATTATGAACGAAAACCTTCCTCGAGAAACAGGCTATCGAGTGGTGAAAATTTGTGAAAACTGCTTGAAAATCAGTGCAATAGTTATGGAGTTTGTCGAAAACAGGCAGACAGACATAGTATAGATCTATAGTAAAAGCTTTCAAGCGAAAAGCATTTGCAAGACAGTCAAATCATCTCGTAGTTGTATTGATAGTACCTAATTATTCAAATATAAAACAATCTTATATTTGTATCTTATTAAAACAATAAAAAACTTATTTAAGAGTTCATCAGTTGAATATTAAGTAAAACATTTAAACACGTTGTGCTCTACATAACACTATTCAGTTCTTGTTAAGCAAAACAGATGGCGCTTATTTATTTTTACTCACACAAGATTAAACAGATTTTGAGCTATATACTTATTTTTCTTAACCTGCGAAATTATAGTATTCACTCATAATATACTAGAACTCAACTTTATCCGGTAATACTGGAAGCCGACCTCATTTAACATCCTTGACAGTCGTTACGGGTAGTCAGAAGCCAGTAAGTCTGCCACCAGTCTAACCAAGGGTTGCCCGGGTAACTGGGTCGAGGAGGTCAGATAGGCAGTCGCTTCTTGTAAAGCACTGGTACTCAGCTGAATCCGGTTAGACTGGAAGCAGACCAGAAAATAGTTGGGAAAAAGGCTCGGAGGACTGAAAGCCGACCGATAGTTAGAAAAAGGCTAGGCAAATGATGTTCTACGAAATTATAAACTTTTGTTAGAAGTTAGGTTGAACAATTTTGATTTTAAGATTGAGACTAAATAATTAGGTGCCATCGTTGTTCATATGGAGATAAAAATTAATAATTGTAGTTTGTGATAAAATATTCATGCAAAGGCAGCCTTCTCAATAGGTATAGGTACATAATATGTCGTTCTTTTTGGATGCGTGACCTGTTTTTAGTAACCGGCTCAAGCGAGTACTTTAAGTGCAAGAAACCTACTTCACATTTTCTTTTGTAAAAATAATATGTTTTTTGCACCGAAGTGACTAGTTCGTTTGGATAAAAAAAATACATTTCAGAATATTATGAAGTCATCGAAAAGAATCTATACTATAGAGAGTTCATAACAGGAGTACATAAGAGAGTATATTAGAGTACATAAGGGGAGTACATAAGAGAGCACACAAGAGAGTACATAAGAGAGTACGTAAGAGAGTACATAAGAGAGTACATGAGAGAGTTCATAAAAGAAGTACATAAGAGGAATACTTATACATATAAGAGGAGTATATAAGAGTACTTTTGCTTTACTTGTTCCAAGGTAATCAATATTACTTTATTCAGCTCTTTACTTGGCGAAACTTTCCAACAGTTTCTGTGCCTTTATGTAGGTAATTAAAAATTGCTGTAAAATAAAGTACCCATTAATCCTACACATTTTCCTTAAACAAACGAGTATTATCCTCGACTATTTTGTTTACTTATTTTTTTTATTTATCGTTATATCTAGACTAAAACATTAAAGGCTCAATGACCAATAGCTGCACAGCCTTACACATTGCTTTTATGTTCTACAATCTAGTAAAAGAAAAAATAATGTACCAGATTTTAGTTCGATAAAACTGCTTTGAATGAATGTCAGATAACATTTTTTATGAGGATAGTGACTTTTAACTATTGTTTATCATTAAATGACTTTCAGAGCATTTCGAACAACAACGCTCTTTTGTTTAAAGCGTTTATTACTTCACTTTGAATTTTTTATCGTTTATAATGAACTAGTCGTTTTCCCGCTATTTTACTCGCGTCCCATGGGAAATACTACCCGAACCGGGATAAAAGATGTTACTCGGGAATACCATAGCTTTCCAACAGTGATTTTTTTTTCAAATCGGTTCAGTAGATTCGGTGTCCTAGGGTAAACAAAACAACTACAAAAAGTTTCCTCTTTATTATACAAAAGTACCTATACATAAAATATTTGTTTTATATTAGCCGCTATATTTAATTTTGTTCTAGCAGCAACAGAAATACATCATGATTGTCTTGAAATTTCAACTGTATAAGTATCACGGTTCCTAAGATAGGTACAGCCAGGGTGATAGACAGACGGAGAGCGAAGTCTTAGTAATAGGGTCCTATTACTCAACACAATCAATATTCTGCAGTTTAATAGATTATTAAGAAAATATCGATATGTTGTTTTTATCCTAATACATTTACATACAACTCTTATGTACGAAAATAGCGTAATTTTTAATAGAATCAATATTTAATCATCCCAAAACATCGATTAATTTACTTGAAGCATTTTTTTGCATTTAATGTAAAATTACAATTTGTAGACACTACACTTGTAGATTCACTCGCTATATATTCTCGCAAAATGTACATACAACCACTGACATAATATTTATTTACCACTCTGTGAAAATCGTTGACTTTGAATAGATAGTTTGAGATCACCGATATTTTGAGAATTAGGTAAACTTACATTACTTGTAGTCCCTACTGATTAAACATAGAGATGAATAAAAACCGGCCAAGTGCGAGTCGGACTCGCGCACGAAGGGTTCCGTACTATTGTTCATAAAACGGACAAAAAAATCACGTTTGTTGTATGGGAGCCTCTCAAAATATTTATTTAATTCTAGTTTTCAGTATTTGTTGTTATAGCGGCAACAAAATACAACATCTGTGAAATTTTCAGCTCTCTAACTATCACACGGTTCATGACATACAGACGGGCGGACGGACGGACGGTCGGACAGAGGGGCGAAAACAATAGGGTCCCATTTTACCCTTTGGGTACGGAACTCTAAAAATAGGGCTAATAAGAACGGTTTCACACAAGTAAAGTTGCCTTTGTACGTGCAACATACTCGTAGTCAATGACTTGACAATAAAGATATTCTAGATTCGTTTCTTTACGAGTTGCAATTTGATTTTTTGCTACGATTAGGATAGATTATTCAAACCATGCAGACCTAATAAAAAAGATGACATTAAATGATTATATATTCTAAGACTGTAAATAATAATTCAAAAATAAATATTACTTGTTGCGGTTAGTCAAAAGCGCAAAAAAACACATAAAAAAGCTATGATCGGACATTCAATAATGAAATCTAAGATAGTTGATATAAGTACTCTAATCGAATGTTTTTTTTTTATCAAAACGCTAGTATAGTATAGCACACAACTAAAGGTCAAAACCTGTAAAAATAAAACCTAAAACACACATCTTATGTACGATGTCTATGATATAAATAACGATATCAATACATGCATTAGCTCAGTAGTGACCGAAATACAATTGAATAAAGTGCAATATCAAATTATCAAAATGGTGCCAAAAATATTGATAGTAGCAAGTGTGTTTATAAGTTTAACGAGCGCTCTTTCAGGTAAGTCCAGTGAGGTTTTTTAATGCAGCTTTATGCTATTGGTACGCATGAAGGATTCACAGTAGATTTGTCCTCGCAGCCGATAAATAAGCCTAAGCAGCGTCCATAATAAGCCTATCGTCCCACTGCTGGACACAGGTCTCCTCTCATGCACAAAGGGGTTGAGCGTTAATCACCACGCTTGCTCAATGAGTGTTGGTGATTTAAGACTTTCTAGTCCAGGTTTCCTCGAGATGTTTTCCTTCACCTTTTTTATTAGCTGCTGGACAAAATCCTCTCCTAAACGGGGGGGATTTGCATGTGTAGAGAAAGTAGTAAAGATGTTTTTAGCTTAAAAAATGATGATGTGATATTATTAGTCTTTTGTGTAAATGCCTGATTTGATTAAAATACTTCTGGGCGGAAACTGGTTGCAATTTTATAGATAACACATTCAAATGTGTGTGAATCCACCTCTCCTTAAGGACCAGCCACTGTTCAATGAAGAGATTAGTCTTCGTAATCCTGAAATGGTTATCATTATTACCTGATGTGAGGAACACCAGTGGCTTCCCCATATCTTAGCTCTTATTTTTCTAGAATTATCTATATGTTTTCATTCACAGCGCCGTTCATCACACCATGCAAAGCTAGCGACGAAGAATGTATCGTACAAAACACTATCAAATCAATACCATTCTTTGCTGATGGCATCCCAGACCTCGCCGTGAAGCCTTTGGATCCCCTTTTCTTTAAGAACGTGGACTCTAGTTCACCGAACCTGAAATTTATTCTGAGTGACATCACCTTTAAGGGTTTAAAGGGCTGCAAACCCATCAAAGTGCAGTAAGTAGCATAGTTTTTCTTTAATTTATGACTTGTCGCCTGACCTCCAAGAATCCATAACAACACATATTATGACAGGTCGTCAAATTATAAGCCAGTCCAGATCCTGGTAAAAATATTTAAGCCACAGTAGAAATTACTTGACATATTTTTTAGTCCGACTTCCCGAAAAGGAGGAGATGTATGTCAACGGATGTAGATCACCCGCAAAACGAGCACCTAAGCCAGATTTTGAATATTTATATTACAAATCACATATGGCTTAATATGGATGGCATCTAGATTCCGAACTATGCATGCATATAATTATCTGTGAATAAAAATTCTAGAAAGATTTATAAGATAATAATAAATCGTCTTTATCGAAATTGCTCTTTTTGCACTATTTTTTACTCCGAGTGATAATTGTTGGCTATAATGGTGAATACTAGTGGAACCTGAAATTTTGGACTGGTTTGCAAGTTGCTAGGTGTGTATGTACCTATTTACGGTCCTGAATATACTCTAGCCCAGGCTTAATTCTAGGCATAAAAATTTTGATTGACTTTGGTATCCGTCCATATCGAAAACTTTTCAGTGCCCTTTGTGGACGGTATAATGCATTTGATTATACCTAATAAAAAAATTTTTATTTACTGGAATTATATGCACATTATAAACGTTTTGCTTTTATTTTCAGGCGCATCCCAGAAAAGTCGAATGTATTCTTGAAAATATCGTGTCCTTTGACTGTTGATGGACAATATGAAATGGAGGGCCAGCTTCTGGTCGTGAAAATCGCTGGAAAAGGAAAGGTCAATGCATACCTTCGTAAGTAAATAATGAATTTATCTATTAATCTGTACTTATATGTTTGTTATCAATGTGGATACCTTATAATTAACTAACTACTATTCTAGTACTTAATATGTTTAAATTGGATATTTCAATATTTGTTCCTCAATCACGCTCTTATGATTCTCAATATATTACGATAAAACCTGGCAGGTTTAATCGTAAGGTTGGTTGTGACGTATAAAGAAATTCAGGAGTTGGCGCTAGATAGGTGTAAAAGAAAGGAGCTGCACCGAAAAGAGCTGAGCTCTTAAATTAATGATAATGATCAAACCTAGCAGGATGCCTTCTACATCAAAATAATATAAGGGCTACTTCTCGGTAGTTCAATAATAAAAAAAAACTCTTTTTTCAGCTAATTTGGAAGTGTCGGTTACATTAGACATGATTGACAAGGAAAAAGATGGACAGAAATACTGGCGTATCAAGAAATTCACTCATTCCTTTGATGTTACTGGAGACTCGAAACTCGAGTTTCAAGGCCTGTTGCAAGACAATCAAGTACTGAGTAAGTATATATTTTCATGATTTAACTATTTATTGACCGAAAAGAAAAAAACAATCTTGCCTATCGAAAAAATTTAAGGATGAGTACAAAACTGACTTGAGACTCCTGAAGAGACTTATATAAAATTAAATTCAATCAATCACTCGAACGTGCCCAAACCATGCAGCTTAGCAGTTGATAATAATAATTGTCCCATTTACCGTTAAAGGCAGTAAGCAAGGCAGCCTTTTTGATAGGTCGGGAATCATATCAAATGATCCTTCTAATGTGTCTGTCAGAATGCAGTAGCAGGGCAGAGCTTAGTATTCATAAAGCTAAAGAGCTAACTTGACTAATTAATATTACTTTTTTCCAGGCCAGGCAGCCAATGACCTGATCAAGAACAGCAGCAACGAAGTCATCAAGGAGATCGCAGCCAAGCTGGTGGAAAACGTTATTACCTACATCGTGGGAGAATTCAACCACTTCTTCGGAAAAGTTCCAGTCAGTGAATTGGCTCTTGATTGAATCTGATATTTTGTAAATAGAAACTCTTTGGTTACTATTGTGTATTTTTGATTGAAATATTTTATATCCCTTTAAAAACGTTTAATGCTCTCAGCAGGCTTTCTGAATATTCCTAAAAATAAATTCACTCTTTTCGATGCGATTATATTGAGATAAGAGGTATATTGGATAACTTTCCAGTTTACCCCAAAATCTCACCTGCCATGAGTAGAAATTTTCAAAATATAAATAACTAGCTTCCGCCAGCGGCTTCGCCCGCGTGGTGTGTTGATAAAAAGTAGCCTATGTGTTAATCCAGGTTATCACCTATCTACATACCAAATTTCAATCAAATCGGTCTAGCCGTTTTTGCGTGATTGAATAACAAACATACATCCATACATTCTCACAAACATTCACGTTTATAATATATGTAGGATGTAGGATGTAGGATTAGTTTGTAAAGCAAATAACAGATTGATGACAAATGAATCATATCACAGCGTCTATTCCATACGGGATTTTCCTCACAATTCACATAAACTTTTGTCTTACAAAAATCTTCAAAAAAAAACAAGCCAATAAACTTAAAGACAATACTATGACAGTAAGTATTTGTAAGGTCAGTCAAGGTACAGCTAATTCGGGATATGCATCGACAGAACAATAAAGATTTGGTGACAAGTATACAAAAACATATTATAAACAGTAATGTCTACTGACATAGTTAGCTAGTGAGTCAGCCTTATTAATATTATACGTAGGAAAGTAACTTTGTCTGCCTGTTTACATGTCGGTCTATCATGAGAAAACTATTAAATGGATTTGACGAATATTCTCACACCCGAATAAAAGCAACCTGTATCCTTTTTTACAGTTTATAAATAAAAGTAGCCTATCTGTTATGTTACGGACAAGTTTCATGGAAATCCGTTCAGTAGTGTTCCGTGAAAGAATGAAAACTTTATGTCAATAGTGTAACGTTAACCTTTCAAATCGTGAAATCAGGCCTAATACCTAAGGGAATCCCCACAGGTGGATTTATCGGAATAAACAAGCTTGTTTTTGAAGGAGGTACTTTCCTCAAAACACAGGTGAAACCACAAGAAATACAGTTATAATTAATCTGAAATAATTAATAAAGTGTTTTTTATCGTACCTGACTACTTCTTACCTTAAAATTCCATGAGCCAGTACCATTCTACTTAGGTATTTTAAACCCATCATTGTCTTAGCATAAACATAACTTATGTAGGTATATCGCACAACCGTTAGTGTCATAAAGACCTCTAAATACATTTTACTAAATGTCGTAGGGTCTTATTAGCGTCAACGTGATAAATGCTTGACACATTAGCCCATTGTCCCAATGTTTACTTAGCAGGTTATTGAACTATTGCTTGAAGACCTTAGACTCATAATCCTAAGTTTTTTTTTTTTATTTGGCTCAACATACACCTACAATATTTTTAATATGCTTAGATAAATCCATTAAAAATAAACATTAGCGACTAACTTCAATGTAATGCGGAACTAGTGAACTAAGCTACAGAATTATGACAACACTAACATCCGCCAATGGTTTTACCTGCGATCTGCTGGAACTACTTAGCGCACCTGGATAACAGTAGCTTATAGCTGTCCTCTCTAAATAGGCGTTCTGACACTGAAAGAATTAGGATCGTAACTATATTTCCCTAGATAAGAACATTCAAGCTAACAAACTCTTGATGATACCCATTTCGAATAACTTAAAACTGTTATATTTGGTAGGAATGTAATAAAAAGGCGTTTTACCGTTACACATTTTGCCTTAATTATACATAACTTAAATAGTAAACTAGCAAGTCTCCACTTCGCAACAGATCCATAGGTATAAATGCCCTGTAGTCACTATCCCGAAAATAAAATAATTTAAACTTTATCATGAAGGGTTAAGGTTGATATTTGATTTATTATACGACAGTAGATATTTATATGTCCATTTAAAAATATTGAGTAATTATGCAGCAAAAAGCTATTTTAAGCTCAATTTTATATTTATCCGCAAAACTTGTTGCTACCGAGTTTTATATGTACGTTTCAATATTAATCTGCTTAATTGATTTAAGCGTTTAATTTTAAAAAGTAATTTAAGAACGGATAAATCTGATCAAACTGCTACTCTTTGATAAAAAAAGCTATAAAATAATAATTTATTTTGCTTACTAAACGTATTATTTTATTTATTTTTCCTATAATATAGGAAACTAAACTGCTGAAAAATTGCTCTAATAACGTAATAGAAAATATACAATTGAACTCCACTTCTGATAAAATTATTTTAAAAAAATCATAAAAGCAATGCCAAAACGGAATAATATTTTTAACCGCAGGGATATTATAGAGAAAAAAGCTTGTAAAAATCCATTTAAAATCAAGAGAACTTAATAATACATATTTTTAGTTTCCTAGTTTGCAATAGAAAAACAAAACGCAAACAGTCAAGTGACATAAAACAGTCAAACACTTCAGCTACTGATCTAACTGAGCTAAAAAAAAACTGGGCGCAATGTCAACGTACTTTAAAATTATATTGATTATAATTCATTTTTATTCAAGTAAGAAGCGGCTTCGTAAAAGAAACTAGTTTTTCTACATGTTTACGTATACATAGTTATGGTTTAATATCCTATATATATATGTATGTGGATTGGTAGTTGGTATATACCGCGGAAGAACTTCGAAGCAAACAGTTGTGCCCAAGTGAACAATTCACATTCCAAAAATGGATTCACGATATTCATTTTTGTTGGTTATTTTAAGTATAATTTGTGCGGCAAATGCTGCCTCTGGTTAGTTTTATTTTTATTTTTTTTTTTAAATAAAATAAATTTCCCTTTAAAAATAATATTTTTACCTTCCTAAATACTTTTTAAAATTAAAAAGAAAAACTTTCAAAAAATAATTTAGATATTATTTAGATAGAAAAACAGCAACAATGTATATTTTTTTGAATTCCAAATTCAAAAAATATTCCAAATTCAAAAAATATTCCAAATATAGAATTCCAAATTCAAAAAATCTAAATAAAAAACAAACACCAATCAAACCACTAACAAACCTTTTCATTTTTTAAATAATTCCAAATAAATAATTCCAAATTCAAAAATCTAAAAAAAAAACAAACTCACAATCAAATCACTATACCAACCTCATTTCACAGCGCCCTTCATTCGAAAATGCAAATGGGACGACTCCAAGTGCATCAAGGAGAGTGCACAAAGCGCCATCCCCATCCTGGCTGCTGGGATCCCAGAGCTTGGAGTAGAGAAATTGGATCCCTTCTATATGAAGAGCTTGGATGCCAGTTCATCAGGACTCAAGCTGCTGCTGTGGGATATTAAGGGAACTGGCTTGAATGGCTGCGTGGCTAAGAAAGTGCAGTAAGTACTTATACATTTTTTTTGACGTTACTTGGTGAGGGAGGTTTTAACATTATAGTTATTTAAGACTTTCTGACGCCACTAGTCTGGTATCCATTAGCAAAATATGAATTATCCCTTACGCAATTATTAAGTGAATGTAAATCTTGGGTTGTCATGAATTTTCGTAAAATGACAAAATTTAGACATTTCCAATCCCCAAAGACCCACACATTTTAGAGTTTCTTATTTGAATAAATGACAATAAATGAAATGTTACAGGTACCTTTATACCTATTTTCAAATTTTTTGTATCTTAAAAAATAACTAAAGAGTACCTAAGTTACGAGGATACAAAAAGCTTATTTTGTAAACTGGTAAAACTTATGTAGAACCCAGAAATTTTATGAGATCTTAACTATGTATGTATGTAGGCTGAAAATCAGCTACAGTTTACAAAAGACAGTCTCCGAAAAACGGTCGCCCTTCACCACTTCAGCTACATGTTTTTGCTTTGAATAAGAAATGGTGGAACCCAGCAACACAATTCTGCCTTTATGTTAGGAAGAACCCCGAACTGTCCCACTGCTGGGAAAAGGCCTCCTCATTTTGTCTCCATACCTATCGATCCATTGATAGTTCGCATAAATCAGGGTTATAGGCATCCAGATCGTCCCGCCATCTTTTCCGGGCCCAGCATGTCTGCGGTGGCCGTCTAACAGTATCCACTCAATCAATGCACACAAGAGCCAAACTCATCAGTTGCTTTTGTTTTCAGACGTGATATTAACAAATCGAAGCTTACCGTCAAGCTACAGTGCAGCGTAGACTTTGCCGGCAAGTATGAGATGAGCGGACGTCTGCTCATCCTCCCTATTGAAGGAAAGGGAGATGCTCATGTTGTTCTCAGTAAGTAAAACTTGACATAAATATTACTAATTCAAACTATCGTTTTGAACTTTTAAAAATTAAAGCGGTTTTAGAGGATCCACTAACTTCACTATTTCCAATATAATCAATTGATTTTGTGGCGGTCAATAACCTCTCGTGTGAAAAATAATTATTTAAACTCACCGAGAATATCTCAAATAAGATAGTAATTAAAATTATGACACTTCACTTAGCCCATAAGTTTAGAATGACGTTAATTGACGTTTTATTACAAAAGAATCGTAAAGTTGACAAATATTCATCAGAACTTGATCCTGATGACTCTTTATAAATCTACAAAAAAGATAAATGATCGAATAAGACAAAAGGAGAATAAAACGAATCTATGTTCTCGTCCTGGGCCACTATCTTTTTCAGAAAGGGATCTCAGACTTATAAAATGGCACCCTTGCAATGCATATCGAAGTATCTTTTTAGGTTATTCTGGATTCCGTGGAAGGCTACAAATATAAAAAATAAATAAGGGAATTAATAAAAATTAAACAATCAATAAGTGGATAGCTTGTTTGCATAAAACATAGCCCATTTGATTTCCTTAATGATGATGGAACTTGTCGTCTTAGAGCGTAATTGTTGGACAAGAATGCTCGCATAAGTGTACCTATCTAGGAATTAGTAATCAGTTAATCGTAAATATTACATATTAATGTGACAACACACACAGTGATTAAGGAACTATAACATTATGGGCATCTTTATTTTATAGCTCCTTTCAGTACATACAAAGTATTTCCGTGTTCACAATAAAACAAAGAAATAATTGATATTTAAAAGTATGACTTATTGTAGTGTTATATCATAATACGACTTAAATGTCGTTTTAATGTTTTCGCTCTTCATAAAACAGTAGTTTGTTTGTTTTTTATGTCAATACATTCTATTTTTTTAAATAAAATATGCAGAAATACGTACCAACCTTGAAATTCTTCAACTACTTATAAGTACAATGATTTTGCAAAACATGCTTATTTTATTATTCGAAGTACTAACCTTTATGATTCTTGACAAACATGCATTGTTCCTCATTTCACAAGTTGATCTTATACCAATATTTTTAGTATTAATAACTACAAAATACAGCTTGTAAAACTATTTTCAAAATCTAGTAAAATTCGCTAGGAGTACCGCTAGGACATATCTTTGGGGAACCCGAGTAAAAGAAAGCCAGATCAAAGTTCTTTTTAGACTGATATAGAATATAGTAATTAACTATTTTTTATAGCTTTTAGATGTAAAATCAATGAAACTGATAACGTTATTATTATTATTTACTCTCTAGGAAAGATCGTCATCACCGCTGAAGTCGACATCGGAGACAACATCGGTCAGGACGGCGAGAAGCACTGGAAGATCAAGAACTGGAAGCACACCTACGATCTAAAGGAAAAGTCCACCATCGAGCTGGAGAACCTTTTCAATGGAAACGAAGTTCTTGGTAAGAACAATTAATTTGATCTGATATTTCTTCCGTATGAGATTCAGAACTCGCTACCATCCCCATACTATTATTAGTCCTTCCTCACCATGATAGACCGATAATTTCACACATCATAAGCATGATCTGAATAAATACCAGTTTTTAAATGTATTTACAAACAAATGTGTATTTATACCATTTTAGCGGACGCAAATAAAATCCTTCATGATATTCTCATCACTTAAAATGTTAGGTAAATATTTGTCCAGAAACTAGCTTCCAAGAGAGTAAACAACAAATTAAAACACAAATAATTGTCATCCATATTATTTTCGTGATGTCAACTCTTTTTTAGGGTTCCGTAGCCAAAATGGCAAAAACGGAACCCTTATAGTTTCGTCATGTCCGTCTGTCCGTCTGTCCGTCTGTCCGTCTGTCACAGCCGATTTACTCGGAAACTATAAGTACTACAGTGATGAAATTTGATGGGAATATGTGTTGTATGAACCGCTACAAAAATATGACACTAAATAGTAAAAAAAAGAATTGGGGGTGGGGCCCCCCATACATGTAACTGAGGGATGAAATTTTTTTTTTCGATGTACATACCCGTGTGGGGTATCAATGGAAAGGTCTTTTAAAATGATATAAAGTTTTCTAAAAAACATTTTTCTTAAAGTGAACGGTTTTTGAGATAAAAAAGTCGTAAAAAGTATGTCCCCCCCCCTCTATTTTTATAACTACGGGGTATAAAATTCTAAAAAAAATAGAGGTGATGCATGCTAATTAACTCTTTCAACGATTTTTGGTTTGATCAAAGTATCTCTTATAGTTTTTGAGATAGGTTGATTTAACTGTAATTTACGGAACCCTTCGTGCACGAGTCCGACTCGCACTTGGCCGGTTTTTATATTGTACAGTTCAGTTTCTGGTATTATATTTAAACATTCCTCTCTTTCATGATCACTGTCTATATCATGTACTGCCGCTGGTTTTAGTAGAATCTTAATACAAATTGTTCTTTCATCAGGTCGTGCTGCCCGTGAGCTGATCGCCTCCAGCAGCAATGAGATCGTCAAAGAAGTCGGGCCTCCAATCGTCAAGGCCATCATCGGCAAGATCATTGCAAACGTTGACAACTTCTTCCAAAGTGTCCCAGCCAGCGAACTGGCCATTGAATAAAGTTCCTATTAAAACTAGATTATGATAAAATTATTTGAAAGAAGTTGGTTCAATCAATGAACATTAACTTATTCTTATTATTGCTAAGTCTGATTGGAAAGGATTTGTATTGTATTAAGTGACAGCAAGTTAATATGGATTTCAATTAGGATCATAATAAACTGCTGTTTATAAAAAATATATTTATGTTTTTTTTTAATCCTATTAAGAGTAGATACTTACTTGTATTTCTGCCTTAAACTGCAGATTCAGCACTATATTCTCTTACAATCATGATACTAACCCAAAAAAGTCGTCACCTGTATACAGACAATTTATGTAGCTACTTGAATCATTGAAGTTATTAGTCCAGAAATAAAATTACCAATTGCAATAACATCATCAATTACTTGATTCAAACAAAAACCAAACCTAATACCACCCGATGCTAAACGCTCCAAATATCAAGCATTATATTGTCATGAACCTGTCACCAGTCCTAAACACTGCGTTGGTAACATCATAAACCATAAAAGTACAATTATTTTGGATCTTCACACGGAGCTAAGGAATATAAAAACGTCAACAGAGCAGTGAATGAGTGAATGTAAGAAACACATGGAGGCAATGACTGTCATCGGTATATTTAAAGACAAGAGCGAATGCCGCTGTTAAATCTGTTTTCGTATAAAACAATAAGAGGATTTATTTTGACGTAGCTCTGCTCTGATTTCTTGTGAATGAGTATCATTTTGATATATGTGAACTGAACTTAGATACTTGTATGCTAAGCTTTTGCTTTATCTTTTTCCGTATGCTGGAGTTCATCTTCTAATGCTTAGATCCCATACGTTCTTAATCTCCTATTTCACAAACTTGCCTGACATTGATGTGAAAGAAGAAGAACCATTATAGTTTATAGATACCATTATGTTCATTTCAATATCTGAACTGGATCTGACGGGGGGAGAGTAAATTTTTTTAGTGCCCATTTCTTAGTCATTCGCTCGTGGCAATAGAGTTTAAAACTATCGATAATAATATGCAAATATTATGTCCGTAGTAACACGAAGTTGTGAAATATCATAAAAAAAACATGTGCAATAAGTGCGGTGCAGCGGAAAATATATTTTAAAATAACTGGATATAGAAACAAAATACCACAGTCACGTACTTGCAACTTCAAGACAATTTTGCGCACATTGTGACGTCACTCACTGGTGATCAAAGATCAATTACCTTTATAAATATAATAACATTGGCATAATTGCCGTGTGTTACGGAATCTTATAAATCTTATAATAAATGGACTTTATATACTTACTTAGTAATTAAACTATGATTAATTATAGTGCAGATTCCAGGATAAATCCTCAAGCGATTTGTAAATAATTATTGTCTGCAATGAAGATTCATTGTTTCTATATACGCCTTTGTCATCATTGCTTAGTTTCTATGTAACGTGCCTGAGAAAATATCGTCTCCACGGACTATATCTTTCAAAGTGGTTAGTTTTCTCATGGTATAATAATTCACAGATTTTTGATCATTGGTGAATTTTGACAATACAGAACGGATACACAAAAAAGAATCCAGTGTTTTGGTACTTCGCTGCAAGAGCTTGTTAATCCGAATGCGTTAAAAGCTCTGGAAACTTTTAACCTTTTATTAGCAACTGACAAGGGGTGGCAGAATAAACCTTTTGTTTTTAAGAACGACTGGTCCTTCTTCAGTCAAATTAGGGAGTTCTTAACGAGAGACGGTACATAAGTGATGATTAATCAGGACATACTGGTTGAGTCCTAACATCAGTTAAAACTAGATGACTCACAAAACAGTATGTTATAATTAAAAAACTAGGACCTGTCTCATGTTAATACAGTCAAAGCAAATATTCCTATGTTACATATCTTGCAAAGACCATAATTTCTTCCCCCCATTTATCTTTCGTGGTAGCGAGATTTAACTAGGGGAAAAGGTACAAGTTACGAGGGTCAACCAAGGGAAATTCTTGGATGTTCGCACAAGATTTGTGTTTGGTGTCCGGTACCCAATTATCTATGGGTAACATCATGGATGCTGAGTCGACGAAACGTGTTCTGTGAACGTCAGATGTTATATAATATGACTAGCTGGTTCTTGCTGTTTTCTCAGGGAAACTTCTTTCCGTAGTCGGATAAAATATAGGTACTAAATGATAGTTATAAAATGATTTAGAATGCTATCGTAGTTATGGAAGTAAAACAGGTATAACTTAAAATGATAAGGAAAATACTATTAGTACCTATCATCAGCCCGACTCGATATAATGTAGGTATTACAATAATCTCTGATCTTTAGATACCTAAAGGGAAAACCTTAAGGAAACATTACATTATATGGTCCAACCATGGTACCTACAAACCGGTATTTTACAATGTTTTTTTGTCTGATCATAAGCGAGTTTACATTACCTATAGTCGCTAATAGGACCTATCTAGTGCTAATGATGATTTATCAATGAAGTAATTGGCTATTTCTGATGTTTGTTGTGAGGTTATTATAAAAGCAAACCAGAACACGCCCGCAGCTTTGTCCGAGTCCTGAAGAAACTTAGGTACATCGCGTAATCGAATAAAAGACTCAAACCTACTACTTTGCTGAAAATCTTAATTATTTTTCCTGTTTTTTAGCATGAAAGCCCAAACAAACACATATAGATACATACATTTCACTATTAGTAGGATTATTGGTTTAAGAGATATTGGTACAGACAGATAGAAATAGACCGCTGATTTGATCTTACTCAGTATTATTTTATTATTCGACCCGTGTATAAAACATGCTCAATGTACTTATCGTAAGATGATTTTTTGCACTTAACAAATAAGTACTTGCAAATGCAAAGTACCTTAATAGGTACCTACCATATTATAAACAAAACATTTTGACCTTTTTGATAAATAAAAGTAGCGGCTTTATCGACTAAAAATATTGAATACTTATACTACTATATAAAAGTTACAATATTCAAATGGTGTCACTGATGATACTGATGATTTTGGAGTGTAATAATCAATTTATAGATTTTAGACCAGTAGGTACTATTGCAAATTACCTTTTATGTCTACAAGTAGGTAGGTACAAACAAACACATCTATGGCGAATATTTATTTACAAATAATCTATACTAATATTATAAAGCTGAAGAGTTTGTTTGTTTGTTTGTTTGAACGCGCTAATCTCAGGGACTACTGGTCCGATTTGAAAAATTCTTTCAGTGTTAGATATCCCATTTATTGAGGAAGGCTATAGGCTACTTTTTATCCGGGTTCGTGCAGAGGTTTCCACGGGATGCGGGTGAAACCGCTGGCAGAAGCTAGTTATCGATATATTACATAATTTCACATCCAGTTCGCACATCAAACGACCGGTTTCTATATTTTATTTATGTATTCTAAACCAAAAACTTGATTGACACCATCCAAAATTGCTAATAACTTGTAAAACCTGTTAATTTAAAATATATCACGATGTTTTAATGATATCATTTAAAATAGACTTCTCGTTTTACGTCACGTCAGATCTCCCGTTCATGGTGGTACCATGAACGAAACATCATAACAAAACGTTCTTATTAATATCCGTTTGTCTGTCTTTTTCACACTGAAAGGACTGAACTGATTTCATTGGGAAGTAAGTACTGTAGCGCAAAGCAGGATGCATTACAGAGGATTAAACCTTTAGTATTTTTTTGGGCTATAAGTAGAAGAACTACCTTTTCTTTTTGAAACTACAACATTCAATTAATGCCTGTCCAATTTTATTATCAGCATAAATTAAAATCTCTACAGTAAGTATAAAGATACCTAATCTAGAACCTGAAAAAATAACGTAAGACTCGACATAATTTTTATTCAGGTGCGAGAAGTAGTAATAATATCATACTTATATAGGTAACAATTGCTCATCTGTTTGTGCAATATTTCCTCAACCGAATGCAGTTTTATTGCTGCGTGAGAAGAATTCAAAACTTATTATATTTATTAATCTGCGATTACCTCTTGATCATTGCGGATGGAAAAGTCCCAATCACGGAGGAAAGAAAGATAACGGAGATGCCAAAAGAAAAGTATGTCAGGAGTCTTTTTATACTACGTAACGTAAGCGCGATCAAAGTAGTCTCGAGTTACTAGAACTAAGGAGGCAACAAAGCTCTACCTCGATTGATTGGTGATTTTATTTCGAAAAAAGTGGGCGAGTTCTAAAGAAGGCGTACGAAGGCGGAGCTATAGTAACATTCCTTATGGCCCGAACACCCGCATTTTTGCGCGCTGCTTTCTTGGGAGATATTGCGTTATGACATCTCCAAAAGTTATTTTGTTATCCACGGTCCCAACATTTATAACCTTTTGGGACACACTATTGTATGATTTATGGCAAAGTATTTAGCGATTATCGCTAAGTAAAAACATTCATATCTAAAATCCAGGAAGCATATTGATTATAGTCGTAAATCATAAATGCCTAATCTTTGGTGTTAGGTTTCCATTGATTTATGGCTTTGAGGTTATCTTCGAGATTCGTAGATAGCCCTAGGGTGCTGTGTCCAATAGATAAAACTAAATTGTCGTTGTCTTGACTTATTAATACTACTGGTTTTTAATCACACCATCAGCGTATAAACGGTTTTAAAGTTCCGTTAGAAGCGTGTTATTTTATTTCTTTGTGGAAACTTCTGTTCCTTTATTTTCTTTACATTTTCAATCTTGGCTTTTTTGGGTCGTATTTATTAGACTATTATATTTTATCGCTTCATCTTGTCATTTAAATTACTTATAAGAAAATTGTTTATTCCACTATCAGACTGTCATTTGTTTAAAATACTAAACAGTACCTACTATGTTTTCTCTTATTATATTTCCTTAGTGTTCTTGTTAGTATATTTAATGTAAATATTCTTATCTAAGCTCACGAAGACTCCGTAGTCAATGACCTCAAACACTTTAATGTTTAAAATATGGTAATCTCCTAAAAATCAAATTTAGCATTCAAGGCTCGCTCACCGACGGTTCATTTGCGGAAATCCGTAATGAAAATGATTTGGTATTCCTTCCGAATATCTTCTGTGAGTGTACTTTTGATAAGAAACGGTAAAAGCTAAGGGCATCTTTAGACCAAAAGACCAAATACCTAACTAGTGATGGAACACTAGCTCGTTATTTTGCATATATGTGTAGTACCTATTCCTTTTCTATCCAAAAAAATTAAAATGTACCTACTCAACTTTAGAAGTAGACGCACATCGGACGTATATAGCCCGGACGCGCCGAAGGGAACCAATTTAAGAATTCGTGAAAAAATGCGTTCAGTTCGTATAAATCTAAGCTTGCCATAATGGTCACATTTTTATAGTTCACATCAGAACCATAAAAGTTAGCAAACAACTTGCAAAATAACCCCCTAATTTAACGTCCCACATTTCGCAATAAAAAGCTTGTTCGTAAACTCTCACATACATTATCATAATGTAACGTGAACCCCCAAATGAGGAAGAAAACCGAATTAACCGGGGCGTTACTAACTACCAATCAATAACAAACTTGATTTATTCCTAAGGGGTGTTGATATCAATGAAAAAATCTCTAACTACATTTAGGGTGCGGGCGTAGTGTTAGCTGGCTAAGAAAACAAAAAAGGTTTTGTTACGTTCATATTTATATACATCTGAATTGATAACTTCCTCCTTTTTACGAAGTCGGCTAAAAATACTTTATGTTAAGCTCTCGAGATGTTTATTGCAGGTAAATAAAGGTTGCAGTTGACTTATCAAAATTCGATTCATCATCATGACAGTGCCAATTCGATTGAACGAACAAAACCTTATTTTAAGCGTTTTTAAGTTTTTTTAGTTACATAGTCGTAAAACTTAAATGCCAATGATAATTAAACATAACTACGTAGGTAAGTAATAAATGGACCACTTACAACTCATCAGGCTTTTACGTCAACGTCGGTTTTAAGAAAACCGACGTCTAGGTGTTATGAACTTGAGCCTTAGAAACGCAAATAGATAAGTCCCCGCTTTCAAACTCGCCCCACCTTTGCCCCAGTATCGTGTAAACAGCGAACATTTTACCGCTATCACTGAGGGGCGGATGACACGTGCCGAAACCATTCGCGTGATATCGAGATGTGCTCTTGTAAAACGACTAACGAATGACTTGAGGTTTGTTTCGAAGCCGAGGGGAAATGGCTTTACGAGCTACTGCTATCAGATTTGGTGGGGGAAAGGTCTCGTCTGCAAATTCGAAGGAAGAAAAAATTGAATGTGTCTAACTAAACCCGATAGCAGGGTAATTCTGAAAGGATAAATTGAAATACGTAATTAGGTACAGTCATAACTCATAACCGTAGTTAGTTACCTTATGGCAAAAACACAGGTCTGTGTGAGCCTATTCCTTGATAGAGGTATCCTGAATAGTAATTATTATGCCAGTAAATACGTGATCTATTGGTCAAAATTCAGTATGTAACAGTACTATGTGGAACATATGATGCGACAGATATTTTGTAACGCATTTCTGAGTACACGAGTCCCTTAGGATACTGATTTATTGTTCAAATGTGAATACATGTAGTATTGTTTAGTGGTACAACATGAAAACCACCTATTCGTTGACAAAACGTCAAATTCCTCAATCATATAAAATTATCATAATATGAATCATATTTAATTTATTTGTTTTATGTTTTGTAACTCAAACCACTACTGCCATCTGCCAGCGCTCATCTGAACTAACACATCTCTCATTCATCAAAAGAGGTCACTACGTATAAAAACCTCATTTTACAATCAATTAACTAACTCTCAACCAGCCAGCATCACAAGAATTCAATCATTCCATAATTGGAATATTTAAAAATCGAATCTATTTTTTTTCAAGTCAGACAAACTTCTCTTGGGCCAAGTATGAGTCGTCACTTTTTTTGCTCCCTTTAATGTAATTTAGAGGGTTCGAATGTTGGGGAACAGACTAATCCGATGATAGATAAACCTAATTGAACCTAAGTGACGGGGAGAAAATACGAGAAGGAATTCGGCTGTCTGGGACTATATTAAGGACTATAACGATGTTATCAAGCTAAACGGTCAGTGATATTTCTTTTGCTATTTTAGATTTGTTGGCTATTCGATAGTGAAAATGAAGTTAGTAAGTATTTAATTTGAAAGCTCTTTTTAAATAAATAAATGTACTGGCTTTGTTTTTCAGTTATTTCATTTAATGTAAATGTGAATGTGTAATGAAAATGGTTATAATTATCATATCCTTTTGTAAAATGACTTAATTATTGTGTTTTTATGCACTGCGTCTTTTGTGTAATATTTTTAAACGGGCTATTTTCATTCGTTACAAAAATACATTTTTTAAATTTTAATACCAGCGTGCGGCAAACGAATAATCAAAGGCTTAATTCCACTTCCGTTTTGCATACGCGTGTCACAAATTAACATTATTTAAACTTTAATTTGTTCCTAATTAAATATTTCTTTTTTACAACGAACAATATTTGTGGTAAACACGAACCCATTAAAAACCACGCTATATTTACTTACAAAACAGACCTTAGTGGTGCCAAAATAAGGTTGAAGATGGCGTGAATTGAGTGCATTGGTGTTTTGGTGAGTCATGATTAGTGGTTGTCACACTTTGCAGTTGACATGCATTGACTGGGGCTTTGAAAACGGCGATTAACGTGAAATTGGACGTATTCAAGTGTAATTGTGAATTAATCACTACGTGAAAGTAATGAGGGACTAAGGGTGCATTGAAAACTTAATAGAGTGTTTATATGAAGTGGAAATTAAAAGCTTTTACGGTAATTATAATATTGATTGCTTGTAAATTAATCATGAATTTTCAGAAGACGTTTAGTACGCTAAACACATTGTTAGCTGTAAATGAATTTGTAAAAGTAATTTAGGACCCTTCAACGATAAAATTCTATGACAATATCTATTGAACTTTAAGTGTAGACGTAAATAACATATTTTTATTTGATAAGTTATATACTAGAAGTATATTAACCAAAAAGTATATTACAAAAAAAAAACACACTTCAGTCAGAAAATGGCGCCAAAACAAATGAAAAACGACGAAATTCTCTCCCTGCTTTCGTGGCCTTGTCAGTAAATGAATACTGTGATTAAACTTTAAGTATGAAATATTGTAAGAAATAATTTACTAAGTCAAACGCTAGTATTTTCATGGAATACTTCCATTACAATAACAAACGGTCTACATCGCTCTGAGCTAGCTCTACTTGTTACTAATTAAAGCAATTTTAATTTCTGTAATTATTTGGAACGTGAAGGCGGGTTACTAGAACTTTCTATGTTGGACATTGTTTCTTTTATGAATATTTTGAACAAATATAGTTGTAATTTTCTCTGGATGTGATCATTCAATTGTTGGTGGATATAGGTAATTAGTTAGAGAATAATCTTGTGGCTAGAATGCGTAGTACGCTGATTAAAAATACTTACACGATTTACGATTTAAATATACCAATTATCTAGAAAAAACTATAGAAATACCTTCTTACGTCGATTATTGTTATGTTCTCATTATTGTGGTTCTAAAATGGTTTTTCAGAAGCATAAAGATGGTGATTTGAACTAAGAGAATTTCCTAAAAGTGTGTTAAGAAAAGGCACACTTAATATAATGCGTTCCCATTTCTCATACCTACTTTGATAAGTCCAAAATGAAACCGCGTCAAACATCGCGTTTGGTACACAGATAATGGGAAATACTTGACTCATATGGAGTTCATAAGTCATCGTAATCTATAGAATTGACAGTGATTGAAAACAGTTTGTAAAGACTCGTTCACTATGGCTACGTAGGGACCGTAGAATAAAATAGAATAGAATAGAATTTTATTTTTCAAATATGGGTATATACAAAGGTCTTGAATATGTTTTGTATATAGTATTTTATTTTTAGTTTTGTATAAAGATAAGTAGTTTTAGTTTGTATATATGTATAGTGTGAACATATGAACACAAAATAAAAATATTGTTTTCAAAGGTCTTAAAACTATAAAGCTTTAGCCACACTTTAAAATCTTTTTTCATATCTATTTTGTTCTTAGTTCGAAATTATTTTATGTCATTCTTAATACGAATAGTGAGTTGGTTTATCCATTCGTAATGCATTTTCGGCAAAACAGTTGAACCTTTTTGAACGATAGAGACAGATAGGTCCCTGGAGAGGCAACTTTTTGTTCGGGTGTGCGAAACAGTCCCCTAAAGATTAGGGATACAGCCAGTGTTAAAGAAAAAAAGTATTTCACTTATGATTCCTATTCTCTATTTTAATGGACTATTCCATCGCCGAAATTTTGCAAGTAAGTAATTCATTTATGAAATTACCGTTTTTATAATGCAGTTTTTTAACAATATCTTAATACTTTACAATCGACTATCGAAGTGGTTTACATAAATTATGTTCATATTTTAAATAAATTAATGCCTATTTTTATCTAACCCATAAATTAACATATCTCTCTAATTATCTTGACATGACCAATAACGAATGCACTTATTAAAGATTCCATATTTTAATTTTCTAATATTTATGTCATTAATTCACGCAAAGGTTAACCCTTTAAAACTCCTTTAACATGCATGCTTGATGACTTATTGCCAATATTGGGTCAAACATTTGCCCATTACTTTATAGGGTAAGTATTCAAGTAATGAATGCCAAACGTTGGATCCAAGATGTGGCATCAATATTGGTGGGGCTTTTACTCATAGATAACTATGGGGCCAACATCCCCCTCTCAATAATTCATTGCCACTGTAAATCGTGATAAGTAAACAGTGACAGGTCGCGTGCAGTTAACAACGATGAGTAATACTGAGAACTGTCGTATACAAATATAGTTTCGTATATATTTTTTCTATACTTATATTTTTAGACAATGGAGATACTTACATTATTTTAAGTACGTAAGTACCTAAAACAATACATTCAAAAAGAATAAAAATACATTAAAAAAATCTTAATTGATTACCATTATATTTTTTCTTTGAATGTTTTTTTTATGTTCGAGCTTAAATTAAAAATACAATTTCAAATTTATTTTTTACATTTCACATTTGCTACCGAAATCACTATAAGGTTATCAATCACTACAAAATATAAGGACACTACGACTTAACAACTTCTAGTATGCACAAAACATCATCCACACAGTCGCTAGTGTGAACTCAACCTTACCCATTGAACTTGACCCCGCGCCACCAACTAGCCTCCGTTCACCACAACTCATACATCACCGAAACATATCTCAAATCTAAGGTCAATGACCACGTAAGCTTTCACCCAGCTGATTTGTATGCATTGTTTATATTAGCGCTCAAGCACCCGTTTATGAGAATCGATTGTTATTATATCGAAATGTAAATCGAGTTGGGTTATGTCATTAGGTTGTGATCGGATACTTATCGATGTTTGAGGTGTGCTGTTATTTGTTTTAAATGTTGTTACAGGTCGTATTGCAATGGAATAAGCTCATTTTAGAGAACTTATGATTTTCATGCGAGTGATTTTCATGGGTCGGCGTAGCATGTTTTCTTCCTCTATACTTTTCTATCTGTCGTCGCTGGCTAAACACATGTCGACTTTCACATTATCATTCTTTGGTTATCCACTTCCACTATATCCATCCACATTCATGCTCATCACATTCCTCACGACATAAATTGACATGATTTTCATTCCTCCGCAGGACAAACCCATGCCATGACAGCTTTTCGGTTACCGGTGCCACAATGTGTCCCTCCATGGAATTTTAATTCAATAAAGTTTTCAAAACCAAACAACACCCTACATGAATCAGCTGACTTCATATCCTTGCGTCACATACATCTGTGTACAAATAACCTACTTAACAGCAGCCATCGAACCACCATTAGCTTAGTTATCTCACGCCGTCCCCGGAAGGACGCGTCGTTATTACGTACGCAGCTAGGAGCGTAGAAATATTGAATGTGGCAGAGTTAATGAATATGTACCTGTATTTGATGTTAGAAAACACAACGACACCAAAATTATATGGATCAATACCAAAACTAACACGTTAAGCTAATAAGAAGAAGTAATTATGTAACTATCATATACAAAACTGTATATTGGGGTATTATCATTTAGTCACCTGCCTAGCCTTTTCCCCAATTCAGCTACCATTCTAACCGTAGTGTTTTACAAGGAGCGACTGCCTATCTGACGTCCTCAACCCGGTTACCCAGGCAACCCCTAGGTGACACTGGATGTCAGACTTACTGGCTTCTGACTACCCGTTACGACTGCCAAAAATGTTCAAAGGACAGCTAAGTTTATTATGATTTAGTGCTATAAAAATGCCTGTTTTTCAAGATTATCTGTTCTTTTTTTGTAAAACAATATGGTATGTGGTTCATACACACACATATTTCAAACATATGTACGTTTTTCCATTTTACGCACCAAAAAATATAGCTTCATTCTGAAACCAACTAACCGATAGCGTATCTGGCTCCAATATTTCATCTATGTTACGCACATTGATCGCTTTTGCCATGAATAATGTGTTTTGACAGCAGTCATTACCGCCCAACCTGCGAGTATCATTAGCTTTTATGTCTCTTATATCTTGAGAAATTACACGATCGGCAAAATGCTCATCGTATGGATTATATGCCATACGTGGTACTAAGACGTCCAGGATACATCCGAAAGTATGAAAAGCTTTGGTATATGGAACACATTATAACTTATAGTGCTTTTAATAGTTTTTTTTATTATTTTGTAATCAGCGTTTCAAAAACTATGGTTCCTTTTTATAGGCTCCCCCATAATGGCTATCAAATTCATTAAAACAAGGTTCGTTTCCCCTCTAACATCTCCGTGTGTAGGCATTGTAATATCTATCCATTCAGAGGTCTCATTTAAATAGCAAAGCGTTAAATCCTTCCTTTATAGGCCCATCTCCAGAACAATAGCGGCTTACACGCAAACTAATCTACCATTTATTGTTTTAGATCGACAATGTCTGATCCTCCCGTCTATTCGATAGCTCCGATTGCTCTATAGCGATTTAATTGGCGCATTTCCCATACAACCTTGTACTGTTAGCCCAAGATACAAATCAAATAGCGGTATAGAAATCAACATTAATTGTTCAACATGATTGTACTGCGCAATGAGTTTGGTTATGCGTGAATTATGTACACGCAATAACCACCATTGTTACTATGAATTAAGAGCGGTTCTTGTACGCGTTTTTCTGATGTTTTGAATCATCGGGTGGAGCGTTGTACGCGCCTCATCAACGACTTTAATTCTCCTGTAATTGAACTAAATAAAAAATGGTCAAACACGTGTTTGTCCGAGTATTGAGATTCATGCAGTGAGGCTGTACAATTGGACTATATTTATATGGGGTCGTGACTGTTCATATTTTTATTATTGTCCATAGCCATGTGGTAGCTTAAACTGCCAGAGCTACATCCCGTTTGTGATATAAATAGCTATTAAATCTAGCAGCCGATTATATCAGACGAATGAGCAATAGATCCACCTGTACTGTGATACCATCTAACTGAGATTAACAATCCATCTGTCAAGCGGGTGATCATGGGATTATCAGCCCTAAATCTCTCGTCAGTAGCAGTATGTAGGGGGATTGGTGCTGTATTACCGTTTATTTTGGTTGAACCTCTGTTTAAGGACAGATGGGAATTGAAATCAACATGTTGATTACAACGAAATATGTACATAGATAAATTATTATTTTTGACAAATATTTGAAGTGTCCACAAAAATAAATAAGTCAATTTGTGGACTAATAATTTGACACAAATTAATTACTTTGGACACAAAAAAATATATCAAATAGGTACGATAATATTTATGTATCTAGAAATCATTTATTGAACATACGAAGCGTGTCATGTCATTAGGAACAAATCGATTAAAAGGCTATTAGCTTTATGATGCGTCATCTAATCAAGATGCGTTTTTTTTCTAATCTTTATGAACCAGCATGTCGATTCTATAAAATATCACAACTCACTTCGACATCACTCTCACTTCGACTTCGATCTAAAGGTAGAATTCCGTGGACGCGACAATAGTCAACCTATGAAAATGTATGGCACCGTTGTCGAGGCCCGTGACAGTCGCGCGCGGCCGACGAATTTCGTAAGCTGCTCGCGGCATTGTCAAAAATTTAATTCTGGTTTTACTAAAATTCTATAGATGTTATTAAGCGCTAGACCATGTTGAGAAGCGTACGGCCGCGAGCGGCTCACGAAATTCGTCGTCCGCGCGCGACTGTCGCAGCCCTCGGCAGCGGTGCCATACATTTTCATAGGTTGACTTTTGTCGCGCGCGGCTGCGACAATCGCGACCCACGGAATTCTACCTTAAAGTTTCGTGATTGACATTGTCAAACTACACTAGCGCTTCACTATCGAGCGTGTTGACAAGTTGAACTAAATCAAAGTCGAGATTTTGACAGATCTGTCAAAATCTGTCTATCTATAGGGAAGGTAGGGGAGAGATGGGCAGTTGGGAGACATGATCAAATCAGAATAAAAGGGGGGTCCTTTTATTCTGATTTCTGATCATAGTTTTGTTTTTTTTTATTGGGTAGTTTACGTTACCGACTGGTAACGGTGTTCATCCATAGACTATCTGTCATTTCTGTGAGTTGTCAAGAACAAACACTCGTAAAAGTACTTAAATATTTTGTTGCGGTTTCGGATCGTTATAAAGAGAAAACTAATGAAAGGTATGTGTATTTTCTATTATTAATTATTGATTGTCAAAATCTCCAGTTACAATTATAGTAAGTCGATGCAATCCACACCTATTATACCTTTAGAAGAGAGTACTACAGCAATAGTTAATGGGCCCCACGTTTTTATTTTAGTCTAATATGACCGGGACCACCTACGTAGGTTGACAGGTAAGTAACTATTTTTATTTTCTAGTTTTCAGTGCACATAAGATAAAACCGTTTAACTTAAAAGTTTTTACCGATTTTTTTTCATAAAAAGTCAAAGTGTCCAATGCTCCCTATGGTAGGGAGGCTTGGACATACCATGTAATGTATAATTTGTAAATTTTGCTCTTCTTCGTCAGTGAAAATTTGTGAGGTTATAAATCTGCGCGAAAAATCCTTTATAGAATCTTGTTTCAGGTACCGTTGCCAACTTGATCTAGAGACTATTATATTTAAAATAGTGTTTAAATAAAGTTCTAAGTGTTTTAAAGTGATTAAGTGCCTACCTTTAACGATGGCTAGAATGCTTTTGCTTAAATCTTTATTAGAAGAAGCTCATGCTTTAGATAATTTAGAAAAGCGTCAACAATCTGCTAGAATTCGTAGTTTATCTTTATTAACTCGCGATGATGACTATGTGAGCATATATAGATTGTCAAAGGAGCTAATTGACCAACTGGAGTCTGATTTACTGCCCTGATAAAGCCCACAAAACGTCGAGGCAAAGGACTTACAACTCGTGTAAAAGTAAGTATTGACACAGTTTATAGTTGAAAAATTGTAATCAAGCACACAATAATAAGAAAAACACTTAGTTCTTAATAAGGAGTATTCCCTTTATGTGGTTTCCGCCAGCTGATATGTTTTCAAAAGACTCTGTACTTCAGTTATAATATTGGTATTCTCTTAAGCATGAAAATAACCAAATTGGTCTCAATTTTGTTTTCACTAAATCCAGATAAAGTAGGTATTACATTTTTTATTGATTTATTGTTTCACAGATACTATGTACTTTATCATTCTTGGCTAGTGGCGGTTACCAGAAGGTTATTAAAGAGGGCATCAGAACTTATTTATCGCAACCGTCTGCATCTCGTTGCATAAATGAAGTAGTGGAAGCTCTGAACAATCCGGCCGTAGTAAAAAATATATAAGGTTTCCTCAAAATCAGCAAGAAAGGCAAATTGGCGTTGTCAGTATTTTTTTTCGTAGGGTAAGCATAGATTATATTCACAGCACGAATTTAGAGATTTCTGTTTATTTTATACTTAAAAGCTGCCTCAAATTCCTTACAATAACAAATTATAACTAAAACATCATATTTAGCTAAAATTCTGTGTCAAAACTGATAAAATTAAAAACTGATTAATCTCGGTTGACATTTTGTCGAGTGGGGAAGTCACTAGCACAGCATTGGTCGATGTCGAGCTCACTTCACTTCGCAAGTGATTAGGTGATGTTTACAGAATGCAAAATCAAGGTCGTTCTGAATCGAATGCGAAGTGAGAGTGAATAGCGAAGTGAAATGCGAGTTGTTGTTCGAATTTTATAGAATCGACGTGCAGGCAGGCCTTGGCCCTGTTGCGCCCCGCTGGGGTTGCTGACAGTATTCTACTTGTGTAGCCCTTTCATTTGATACCCATATTGAGGGGGCTGTGCCATTTTGTGCCGGCGGCCATATTGGATTTAATTAAAGGTGTATACAAAATTTCAGACCAATCGGTTGACAGGAAGAGGGTGAAATTTGAATTACTAAATTTGATCCAAGAATAAATAATAAAACAAACGGGGTGAGCTAAATAAAACCGTTTAAATATCTCGTAATGTTGAAACTGATTGTAATTTTTAGGAAAGCTCTTTCATTATATCTAGCCGAATATAAGAAATGGCAATAAAAGTTGATAATGATCTGTAAAATCTGATTTTTTATGCAATAAATTGTGAAAAAGTGCCCATCCCTCCCCTACCTCCCCTAAAGTATGAAATGACATTACGAATCGAAGTGAAATGCGAGTTGTTGATCGAGTTTTATAGAATCCCAGTACAGTTATATGATTTGAGATAATCGACGAGGTATTTTTTTGTAATGATTAAAATAACATTTGCTCTTCCCATGTATCTTTCAAGGAGACCATGTTTTGCTTGCAATAGTTTTGTGACTACAAGTGATAAGTGACTATGCTATCTTGTACTTTATTTGCAAGTTACAACCATTTATCTCAACGCTTTGATATTATACAAGTATACAATTGGTACATAACCAACGTGAGATACATTTGCCGCCAAAACATACACAGAATGTACAAAATCGCGAGAAAAATTTCGCGTATCAACAGAAGCGACACTACACACCATTTAAAACAAGACAACGATATTCATATCAGCCACAAACTAAACAACAAGTGGAGAATGGCCATTCAGTGACGATAATAAAATTTATCTGAATGCTTTAACAAATATACAATTGGTATGTAACCAAGAAGAGACACATTTGCCGCCAAAAGATAGAAAGCTTCCAAAAATCGCGAGAAACATTCGCGTATCAACAAAAGCGACAATTTAAAACAAGACAACGATATTCATATCGGCCACAAACTAAACAACAAATGAAGGGCCATTACAAACGTGTTCGTGCAACACGCAATCTGTTTCAGCAACATAAGTGATTGCTGCAAACTTGCAAACTGCTGTGCTTTGTGCAACGCCAACACACGTTGCATAACGACTCATTAGTTCTCTATTTGCTTTAAATATACGTTGCTCGAGTTCGTGTATTGAAATATGAGATTTTGTTTCGACGCCGAAACAGCTGGTGTCCTATATATCAACTTTATTTTCGGGAGTGTGTACGGTTTTGGTCTGAGCTTTCACTCCATTCTGATATGGGAGACTATGACTTAATGTCTTAAAGAAAATAAATCACTGATTTTTATATCCTTAATTAATATCTGTTACTAGTATGTCTTCTTAAAGCCGATGATTTATAACCATGATGCCTCAGATGGGCCCCAAAATTGGAATAGTCGTCCTGATACCGATTTTTCACAAGTCTCTTATCTATACTAATATTATAAAGAGGAAAACTTTGTTTGTTTGTTTGGTTGTAATGAATAGGCTCAAAAACTACTGGACAGTTTTTAAAAATTCTTTCACCATTCGAAAGCTACATTATCCACGAGTAACATAGGCTGTATTTTATCTCGGTACGGGCTGTAGTTACCACGGGACGCGGGTGAAACCGCGGGAAAATGGCTAGTATGGAAATAAAACATTCGAGAATCATGAAGGCGTCAAGTTCCTTATCTTATTTAGAATATCGCTGAAAGGAGACAGACAGCTCAAACATAATGTAAGATATTTCGCTCAGAATTTTGTGTAATATGATTTTCACATTTCTAGACTGTTTTATTTGCCACAAGATGAAATAAGAGTACTGTGACATTTACTTACTCATGTAAGACATACGTTTGAAGTATTTTGAAAGCTAATAGCGACTATACTAGTGGTTTTCTGCGGTTGCACCCGGGTTATTGCAAAGTCCTGACTGTAAAGGCTTGTTACGGCTTTACTGCAGCACAAATTCAAAAATATTGGTCAAAATTTACAGCTAATAAAGGTACAAAATACGTGACGTCATAAAAGTTGTCGTAAAACATTCTCCGTGGTCATACCTTTTCAGTGGTCTATGCGGGGAAATTTCTTGTCGATTATTAAATTTTCTTCATTTTTAGGGTCGGCTACCTGGCTATTATAAAAACGGAAGTTACGTTATGAGGGTATGCTAAATTTTAGTGAATAGCCCAGAAACAATTTGGCCACGCCGCCGTTGTTTAGGTCATGAATAAATTCCAAATTGCTATGACGTCGTATATAGTGCTTTTCAAAGTATGCAGTTATGGCTGTAGATTTAAGCTATCTAAACGGTTTAATACTACAGTGTTGTCGATTGTGGATATCGTGAAAGTTTTATACTGCTCGGCGTTTAAAGAAAACCGTAAGCTGGCGCTTTTCTGCTTCTCATAAAAACGTGTTCAAAACAAAAAGTAAGTTTTTTCAAATTAGAAAAATATGCCAAAAAGAAACATAGAAAGCTGAAAATTTTACAACTGTGGCCAAAGATAATCAAATGCAAAACTAGTGCTGTCTACTTTGCTGTAGGTATTCAAAAGCAGTAAGTAAATTGTTTGCAATACACGCTTTGGATACACTGGATGAAATATTCTGCAAAATCCACGTAGAAGTCCCAATGGCCTTCGCAAAGTACATTCAGTTCCCGATGACCTTTAACTTGTCATCTGTTCGAACACAATAGCATTCATAGTGATATCGCAATACCTAGTGTTGGTAGTCAAACCATTGATTTTTCATTGTTTGACCCAGTTTTTGCCTGTGGCTATTTGATTAGAATCACTGCGAACAATATTGCATCAAAGTTCCTTTACCGTGAAATCGCAATACATGAAATTGCAATGCAGAGTGAAATTGTTGCTGGACGGCTTGTATTTACGTTAAAGGGATTAGTGTTTGAACATTGCGAAGTATGTTTATTATAGTTTTACATGTATCATTAAAAGAATTGTTGAGCTCACCTTTCTTTTGTCCTGTATTGTTGGAAATTATCATAATATAGAATCTGAACAAAACAAAAGCCGACCACGACCCGCTACTAAATTCAAATGGCACAATTATAAATCGTGATCTTCGCTCGGAACTTATTACACATGACTAATGTCCTTTCGCGTCGGCCGTCCTTTACTCCACTTATATTTATTTTGCCGATACATCACACACGCTGGAAACGCATTAAAATACTTGTATGCCACTATAATTCATATACTGTTCTCCGAAAGGTATATACGGCTTTGGGAGTCTTGGCACGATATTGACTAATAAATTGAATTAATTACTTGAGCTTGCGGTTTTATTTGGCAAAGGATAATTTTGGTGGGATTTGCTGCTAGTGTCTCGTTCGAATTGCTTTTGTGGGCATTTGAAACAGGTGTGCTTGAAATTATGATGTGTTTTCAGTGTCAGGAATTTATCTCTAGTGCGTACGTGCATTATGGTTTAATTATCATTCCATGTCCGTAGTTCATCTAAGTCAAAAGGCGAACTAAAACCAGTCTCTCGAGTACAGCTCTAATATATTTCAATTTACTACGTATCTCGATGGTACATTTGCCTTCAACCAGGATATTACGTCCAAATGACTGGCAACACATCCTTATTACGGAATGCACTAAGCTGGCTTGCTAGCGAATCATTACGAGCCCTCTCGCAAAATTAACCCCCGGAATAAACCCTGCGGAACCCCACTCGAAACGTCATTCCGTGATACTCGGTTATAAATGACAAGGGAAGATAAGACCGGTGGATTTGAGGCGTTCTGAAGGGGCCAATAATAGGTCCACCTTTATAATAGTCGGCACTTAACTGTCTTTATGTGGCTACCTATATGTATGTATGGGTCACTTTAGTATAGCACTAAGTACAATTAAAAGATAACTATTATATTCTACCACTATTTCTTGAAAATTATTACAAGCTATATTATGATAGAATCAAAACTTACCAAAACCTTTCCCCTTCTTTACCAAATTATCCAGATGAATTATGGTAACATTATTATTTTGAGAAGTTTTTCTATTTCTCTTGAAAAACATGTTTCTAATTAAATAGCTGTACATCATCAATATAGGGCATCGGACTCATTCGAAATGGTGTCAGGGCCGCAATCGGCTTTGTGTGCATCGGCCGAGCAATTTCAGCATTAACTGGATGCTTTACGAGCGGTCCTTGTTGACAATGCCCGGGGAAGGTATTGCAAGTTTGCAGAATGACCGTAGTTCACTTTCAAAGAATATTAGGTATCGGCCTTTGGAAATCATGGTACAGGTATAAATAGGTAGGTATTGGGATTATCCACTCTACCTTTGCTATTTACTAGGACAACTGAAGTTCTGTCTGGGATTGTTCAAATATGTTCATGTCCTTCGATATGTCCCGATGTTTTACTTAAGCATAATTTGTAGAAGTCAAAACATTTAAAGAAAAATGTCAACACTTGTGGAATGCAAACAGATAGAGAATGACCTAAATCACTTTTTAATGCACAAAATATTTAACTTTCACACAAAATTTTGTCAAATGATTGAATAACCATAATGTTATTTAAAGAGCTCACCATATTGTCTACTAATATCATATACCTACTATTAGGTAGCAGAAGGTAGGTACACTTATTTCGTTTATATCATAAAGGACACGTCAAAAATATCACTAATGCACCTTCACCTCCCACACACCCCAACATAATTACAAGAAAAAAAAACTTGTTCGTCCACTTTATTCTTCAGTAGAAGTAACGCCATATTTCCTTGAAAGTTAAATCAGTGTCCGCGCCCACCTGTCTCAGGCCGTAATATTGAGGAAGTAAATCATCCAAGCCTGACCTTTGAGGAAAAAATTGCTTGAACAGCTCCTGAATGCTGCGAAACCTTAGCTTGCTATTTTTGTAAGGTGCAATGTAGGTCAATGAGCGGTTCCTTTTGGTATTTTTTTTGTAGGAAGTTTGTTGTAGGTGGTCATGCCTGGTTTTTAAGAGGAAAAGTTTTTAAGTTTGAATCTACATAATTATTTTAAGTGTGAATGCGTATAGTTCGGCCGCTCAGAGAATGCGTTTCTGACACATCGCGATTGAACTGACGACGTAACTTTGTAATGGCGTTGCAGTACGATAAAAATATTTTTGCTGGTTGTTTATCGTTTTAACAATTGTTGAGCATTAAAACAACATTATTATATCAATAATAATCAATGAATGTTGTAATTTTGTGCCAAATTGAGTGTCAAATAACTTGGTAAACAATATTTTTCTAAATCTATACTGCGCTATTACAAGGTTATGTCAGCGCTTTATATTTGTAGTGCTGTGCTAAAAATAACAGGCAAGTATCGTAATCTGTTCTGGTTGATGGTTCTTATACAGTTATACTTATAATATAAAATAATACGTTTTGTTTTTCTTTTTAAGAATTTGAAAATAATGGACTATAGGATAACTTTTATGAAATATAAAAATAAAACTATGAACAAACTGAACGCGCGAAAGAAAGTAGCATTTTTATATTTAGGTTGAGAATGGTAACCCCAAATGGCATCATGGGCCGTCATTTTGTGACGCTAAATAGTCATTTGTTGTCGTTTCGTGCGCTAAGGCTAAGTGCCCTGCCTCATTAGGACGCCAATGGCGACGTCGCCGGCTACGTATCCAAGCAGTTAGTATTGAAATGTATGGAACCTAACTCACTTGGCGACGGTTTGGTAACGTCGCCAAATTGGAGGCGTGGCCACGAGCTACAGTTCCCTATGTGGCTTCTGGCTACCGTGGCAACTTGGCGACGTGGCCACAGTAGCCACTATAATGTACACGGTAAAGCGCACCTCCCTCACACAGTCGCCAATGTGGTCGCCAGTCAGCTTGCAATTTCTTGAGCGACGACGTAAACAATTGACTGTCGAGACGCCATGGCCACTCGACTTGGCGACATTTGGATGCCAGAAGTAGCCAGACCTGTGCCGCTGGCGACGTCGCCATGGCATCCCAGTGAGGTAGAGCTCTAAAAACCTGATTTTGGAAGATTTTGACCGAGATATCAGGATTGATTCTGTTATTGATAATTCCTAATATACACGTAATATACACGTAGGCGAAGATGATGATGAAGACACCACCTCCTCAAGCGAATCGGAGTCTGATTAACATTCTGTAGGCACATTCAATTCAATGTACTTACTTTATTGCATAGAAATACAGATTGTAACTTTGTAACAAAGAATAAATAAAACGATTTTATTATATGAATATTACCTTTTTTTGGTTTCCACTTAAATAACTAAAATATAAATTTTAAATGATTCCGCCAATTTAAAACGAAAATAATCTTAAAATAATGCGGCGGTTTATTTTGGGGGAACGGTAACGAACTCAGTATTATGTTGTGCCCATCACTAGTCCTGACTAACTGATAGGTGTCAGGAACGCATTCTCTGAACGGCCGAACTATAGTAAAACAAATGGTCATACAATACTGAAAATAACACTTTATATTAGACACGAAAGTTAAGTAGGTGTGATAACAATTTTGCCTTGAATCCGGGTACTACATTCTACAAAGATTTGTGATTCGTAACTAATAAGGACATCCATGGGTTTAAGATAATTTTTCATTTCAATTGAAGATAAACCTCGCATATTAACTTAACAAAGTAAAAACTTTGTAAATTATATACCTAAAAAAAAATCTAAACACAAATAATATATCAGTCTAAAATACATTTGTGACGTAGGACCATAAAAAAATATTTATGAACAAAAGGTACGGGAAAAGCGTAACAATTCCGCTCTATAGCTTGCGCCCCTCGCATTATGAAAATGAAGTTTTTATGTTCAAAAGAGTACAGCACCGTAATCTTTGGATTTCGCTCCAAATTAATATCAGCCTTCGTTTGTGATAGCATTTGTTCTGGAATCAACTATTGTCCTTTTGTTGATTTTTGAAGGTATTCGAAATGAAGCATTTCGATTATTTTTATCTAGTTTTTAGTGTGAACAAGTCTAGATCTATATAAAAGAATGTCGTGTTAGTTACTCTCTACTTAAGAATTTCTGAACCGTTTAAGCTGGCATACCTAAGACCCGGGAGAAGGCCATAGGACATAGGAGATTTTTTGAAAATAAATTTTATTGCGCAACAATAGACGCACACTTATACTACTTATATCTTATATCTCGATGACGAAACCGGAAGCGGAAGCTAGTAACAAAAACTTAATTTAAAAAATCAATCAAACAGTTTGACAACCATAAGAAAAGCAAAGAAACAAACAAATTACCTATCACCTAAGAAAAGGCTAGTATAATTTGCCACCATAAAAATGTGTGTTAGAACTTAATTAAAATTCTCTATCCAAATTAAAATTGAAATCACATGACAATTACATAGAACTATTCAAGTACCTATCTAACATAATCACTCTGAACAAAAACACCATACAATTCAACGACCGTGTGTGCGGATGCAAAGAAATTCCGATATCAAAAAACGCTCATTACCGCAATATGAAAATGTAAGCTATCGCTAAAATGTTACTTGTGTAAATAGCTTTACAAGTGTAGAACAAAGATAGTAAATACTAGATACGGTAAGGCACCTTGGTTAGAAGTGTTGGTACATCTAGTAAACATGGCAATAAAATTAAGTGAAGCGGTCAGTTTGAGTTTGTTGAAATTGTAAATCAGTTGGCTGTGTTGTTGAATTGTTTTATGTATATCTTTGTTGTTTATGTGTACTAATCTTAGTGCCAAAATACATAAGTAGGTATACAAATTATACACACTTTAAACTGATATAAGCCTCACACGGTAGATAAATCTATTAAATCTATTCCGATGGCAAAAATCCTGAACACCACAGTATACGCACTCTTACGAACAAATGACGGTCAGTTGCTGTTTTAAAATCGAACAATTTTCCAGACACAAGACAGAGTAAGAAAGTAAGAAGTCAGCAACAAATTGCACCAGACAGTAAGTCGCGGGCCCCTATGAATGAAACACAACACATGGCCAGAACACTACAAAGAACAAACCACACCAGACGTAGCAAAATAATTTTCATGTGAAAATACAGAACAGTTTACTTAAACGAGTTGAAATAACTCTCCCACACGCTGACGCCTAGGAATTCTCTAATTGCAAGGAGACAAACCAAGTTGCGAGTAATTGGTGTCGAGTCACGCGATGCACCGTCAGTGACATCGTGCATTTACCGGGACCTGGGAAATTGCTTCAGCGAAACTCTTTAGCACGGTGAATTACCGGCGAAAGTAATAGCCATATTTTGTACTAACAGGTGTTAGTTTAATGAAGATCGTTCAAAGACCTGGGTTCCTCTTACATGTGTGTGTAAAGGATCTAGTGTAATGATAGCGTAAGAGTGTTCCTCTCTGTCACTACACACTTAAATGAATTTTAAGGAGCGTCCCTAACATAATCATCCCTAGAGTATCAAGTTATTTTTTTGCCATATACCTATATTAAGTTTAGTTCATACTACAGCCTACTCATATAATAATTTAACCTAGTTTAGCTCTACTTGGGAAAACTAAAGTAGGCTTTTCCTAAAGGTACTACAAAATGGGAAATAATTTTGATCTAGATATTTATGAAATGTATCCTCTGTTGTTAAAATATTTAATACTATGAATTATAAATTACAGTAAATTACAACTTTCTAATGTACTGTTTAATTTTCAGTGTAGTTAAAATCCATTTATAACCGCAAACACTAGGTATATAATGATGCAATGTTGCCGGCAGAACGATAATAAATATTTTATAGTTTCACGAATCCATGAAACTTTTTGTTGAACTAGTGATTAATATGTGATTCAATATCGTTAACAAAAAAAAAACAATTAAAGATCGCTGCGACTTTTTTTTAGATCACTTTAATTAAATAAGGTATAACAAGTATTAAAGCTGATGAAAATGGTACAAACTGTAAACAAAGTCATTTATGTTAGCAATTATATTTACTTTTCTATCAATATTTAATTATTTGCCTTTTGATTGAACATAAAGTACTAGGCGTAACTTGAAATAAAAATATTTAGAATGCATAAAATATTTTTATATGTTCTAACGTCATAAACTTCACCCATAAAAGTTCTCAAAAACACAATAAAATATTTTACAAATAATATCAAAGTCAAACTTAACTTGCAATGCATCTTTATAGCGTTTTTTATGATTCTATAAATATGTGGATATCAACAGCAATTTTATCAAGTGTCATAAAATTAGTTAAATCGTTTGTATTTAATAGCCACCTTTTTATTTTTCAGGAACAACAAACATAATGCTTAAAATAAAGAGGTATAATTTTTACACTAATGATAAAATATCACATTGACTTAAAATTTTCAGTTGATGGGGATCTGAAAATTACAAACTTCAACCGACTCCTTCCTGAAAACTAGCACGCTTTCAATATTTTGTTTATGTTCTACAATCTAGAAAACTCTTTCAAGAACTTATCCAGATTTTACACCGAATGTATACCAAAAACAGTGCCGTGACCGCATGTAAAATTAATTACAAAAGACGAAAGCACTGTTATCCAGCTAACAATTTTTATTTCGCATTAAAAACTTATCATCAAAGACCTCACTCGGAACCCAGCTCATTAAAAATAATCTTTAAGTTATTAGATTCTTCTTTTATTACTTCAATAACTCTTTAGTTTTATAAATCCTAGAAAGCAGCTCTGTAATAAACCAGTAGCTACGTTTATGGCATTATCAATTCTGTTACAATGTTAATAAAATTTATAATCGCGTAAACTGGTTAACAGCTTGTTAACTGATATTGCTGAAATCATGTTATGAGGTAGTGGTAATTTAATTATTAATGCCTGCAAAGTAAGGCGTTGAAGGTGTTATTGGATAATATTGTTTTACGTCGTAAATATTTTTCCTTCAGCGTTACAGAAAATATGAGGTTTAATTTCGAATACCAGCACATAATTTGAAGCTTATCTAAAGACTCCACTCCATGTAAGACACGTGAGACTTTCAACTGACGTTTTATTCACTACTTCAACTCTTTGGATATTATGTACTACTACTGAATTATTGTAATAAGAATATCAAAATAAAATTTAACTTACAATGGTACTCCCGAAAATTACAATAAAAGCAAACCTTATTTTCCTAATATTGATCAAATTATAGTTGAAAACAATTTCTGTGTCATTGCATCTTTTATCGTGTTTCTTGTACAAATTAGACAGCTCCTTTAATTTACTAACTTTATTAAACAAGCAAGAAGTTTAAAGGTCTAAAAAAGTGCCCTCAGCCATAAAAGCGTTATAAAACTGACTAACAGAACAACAAAGTCGCGGGATTAGACAGAGTACAGTAAAAACCAAGCTTTGAAATTGAGCCAGGAATTAGAAAGATACTAAACTAGATAGTCAAGCTGCTTCCTACTTTGAAACTAGGTAATACACCTTAAATAAGGCACCAGGGTTCAGAAAATACAAGGTACCACAATGACAGTGTATGTAATTCTGTACCTATCTACGGCTAGACCTATTTTGTAAAAAAAATTGTACGTAGTAAGTTTGCACCATGGATTAACTGATAGGAATAGGATGGGATCAGCGCGCGGGAAGCAATTTTCTCGGGCAATAGAGAGATGAATGAAGTTAGGTTTCAGTATTCAGTTGTGTTTACTGGCCCTGCCACGTAAGTGTAATTAAAATCTCAAGATGGCCGCTCAAAGCAGATAGTGGTGAAGGACCTTTTTACCCAAACACAACATCCCGGTCCCCTCCTGTGCTACACCATTAACACGTTTACATTAATTGCAAGATCCACCAATAACGTGCATTTAAACCTCAAAAACAACTATTAAAACATATCGTTCGCCACACGTTTCACTAACTACGCCTGAACAAAAGTTAGTTTCGTGCAAAGCAACACTTACACCGATCCTTAATTATTAATTAGCAGCTCCATTAGCGTGAAGTGAGATAATCTTTATGGTTTCCCAGAAAGATAGGACCATCTTAAATCACAGCTGATTTTATCACCTTACCGGGTTGAACCTTAATGTCGTCTTTTAGTCAAAATATCACGTATCCAAGGATAAGTATGATAGACGGTGAAGTTTATGTGAATTTTAAATTTAGATAGGGTGTCTTTTCTAGTTTGGTAGATAACGTTTTATGGTAAAAGTTTATAACATATCACGCCTCTTCGGAAGGTGAGCAAAAGTAGGTATTTACGCTGATACAATCATATTTTGCTGATAGGTAATTTTACCCTTAATTCGTTATTCCCTTGCAATGAACTGGTACTGACTTCTAACTTCATACTACTTTCGAATATAGAAAAGGAAGAATCATACTCATCCTCACCGTTAGACATCCAGTGGTCCAGTCATCCAGCATCACGAGACGAATCAGTCAGATTATATATTAAGCAAAATCAAAAGTATATAAAACTTTCATAGGCGAACAATCACCGTAACTTAATAGAAAATTAACATACCACTCCTAATAAACCGATAACCTAAATACGTGCTAAATTCTTGATAAGCCAAGTAACATTACAAAAAAAACAAAAGAAACACGAATACTCACTTTCCGACAAAATCGCAGGTTTTTCTTATCGAGGGGCATCTGAGAGGCCGACACAAAAGAAAGGCTAACATTAGCCTCCAATTAACACCACGGACGAAAGCCTCGTCTTATCTTTGTAAAAGATAACGATTTTGTTTTGTTACGCTTCTGTCGCGATAAGGGAAGAAATTCTGTCGCGTTTTGTCGCCGCTCTGACGCAGGTGCCAAGTATTTGGTTGTACAGTTTAGAGAGTAAGTGTGTAAAAATGTGCAGATATGCAACAATACAATTATACAACGCTTTCAATATTTTTTCTTTTTCATTTAAAATATAAACTAGAGAAAACTAAAAAAAAACTGTAATATAGTAGTTAGTTGAGACTTTTGTGTGCCAATATAATTTGCCATCTCTCTAACTTATAAAAATCCAACAACAATCAATTTTACATTCTAACTCTTATAATGTTAAATAGAAAGCACGCAACGTAAACCTAAGTAAAACAAAGCTTTATCCATGAGTAAACAACAACATAGGCACAAACTCACCGAACCAAACCAATCATCTACTCTATGTCCCCAGCTTGTCCAATCATACTACGGATTGAAACAGTATCAATATCGGTGTGACGCTAAACACCTGCCACTCGGATTGTCGACGTTTTATCTTCATTTCACTGTTTTTGTTGCACCTCCATTGACGTTCACCTTGCTTGGTTTTGGTACAAAATAATATATCAATATGTGTTCTGGTTACGCCTCATTAGATTTGGGTAAAACTTTCTTTGGAGAGTTAAAAGGATATTTTAATAAATTTGTAATTCATTATTTTATGTGATGCCATTAAATAACGTCACATATTTTAATATGAGAAGTTTTAGGAAAAATCTTTTGTACTTTAAATTCCATACACATTAAAAATAACTATAAAATTCATAGAAAGGATCAAAAATACCGAACATCATCAAAACTATTAAAATTCACTTAATAAACTTTAGTATCGTCATAACACTTAATACAAAGCTATAAACACATTAATTATTTTGATTTAGAACCTCTCATATTGCATAAACATCACGTTTGTTAAGCACAATACATCAAAGTATGAATGTCTACCATCATTTTTTAACACTTCAAAAGACCATTAATGAATGAACCGTGCCTACAACTTAGCGGCCTTTCGCTTCTGACAAAAAGAAAAGGATTTGCGAGTAATGAAAGCTCTCACTGGCTGGCTTCTGAAGTCTGGGAATTCAATATCAAGATTCTAAGCAGGTGTGTTTTAAGACAAGGCGCCTTTATAAACGTGACATACTGCTCTTGAGGACGGTGAATACTTGGGTTCTCCTCGTCTTGTACAAACGTATTACCATTAATTATGTTAATTAACTCGTGCAGTTGAATTTAGAACAATATATAACACAAAAGTCTATAATAATTTTCATCAAATTCTGTAATCAACATACGACATAATTATGCAGGACGCTTAATATATTTACATAATAAGACACCAGTGACAACATATAACAATGCCGATACCTACCTATACCAATTTTTGCCAACAAAAAGCTTCAGACATTGCTTTCTGCTACTGCCGAAATAAAACGCCAAAAACCGCTCAAACTAAAAATCACCACAACGCCGGATCTTAGTTGCACGAACATGAAGTCCGTATGTCCCACCGTCAACCGGCAACGTGCAAGAAAAAACGTCCGGTTAGCATGAACGGCGCGCCATACGTCTCTCGATGTCTCCTGCGCAGCTTTGTCGGCACTTTTTCCACCCGTGACTGTTTTAGTAATACGATAGCGATCTGTTTGACTCACCGAAGACTATGATCAGGTAGCGATGAAGTAATAAAATATGATTTCAAATAAAAAACAGTAGGTAATGAAATTTCATTTCATAATCCGGTCTCTTCTGCTTTAACGCATGTTTAAGTTACGTTGATTGTGTAGGACGCGTATTAAGTAACCTGTTGGGCTTTTTATAGTGCCGTCGTATTAAGACGGGTATGAGTATTGAACAAACCGCAGGCAGGCTTTATTTTTAATCAATGTCTGTTTTTTTTGTTTGTTCTAAGTTAGTGACATAGCATGTGCTCGATGTAACGTATTAATTAAATCTGTAATAGTTTTTTTATAGTGTTTTTCAAAGTAGTAGCTGTCTTTTTGAAGATAATGTGTGCTGTCTTAATATTATGTAGTCTGAAAGAAAGATAATTTAATAATTTCTTTAGTCTTTATAAATAATGAAAATTGAAGATATTCAGTGAATGTAAGTAAGGATCTACTTATGTAAGATTTATTCGTGACCTTTGCAAAAATAGATTAAAATAAAGTACTGGTACCCTAAGAGTATAAGTACAAATATCAAAAAGTATTTCTTTTGATCAAAGATAAAAATAACTTTGAGTAGCAAGTTAAAAGAATAATTTGATTGAAATATCAGCCTTGTACTGAAATAAATGAAACTTCGTTATCCAGTAGCGTTCATCTGCAGATATAATGAGAAACATACTTCACATTAATTATCTTTTTCAGTTGAAAGTCCTACTATAGTACTACTAACGCCCTCTGTTGCGGAGTGGCGGGAAACATGTTGAAATGAATGCGAGCGCTTCTGAATGGCCATCCAGTTTTGATGGTAAAGCAAATATAAACAACAATGTAATATTTACAGGTATTATTAACAGGATATTAAAAACAATTGTGTTATTAAATTGAATAAAACATAATTATTTTTAGAATTTAAAGTCAAACGAAAGAAATAAAATCTAAGCTTTCATTTCAAGTTCCAGAACCTTCCAGCCAATTAAAAGGAGCCAAGATTCCTTTTACAAACATCAAAGTCTGTACTCCCACATCATTTTCATACGTTATAATTGTAACAGGATTTTCATTTCAATACAAAGTAAACATGGGCTTTTGTGCGAAACCACTCGAATTATGAAGATACGGCTAAACAGTCTTATTGTCTGATAAAAGCCGAGACAAGTGATACTTCATTATGAAGAACAGAGATCAAACGTAACATCTTTGCGTTTTGAAATTGTGACGTCTAAGGTTCAAGTGTGTGTATGTGTGTTTTATGTGAGATTTCAAAGATGTCGTCTGGTAGGCACTGCTGTTTATATAATACCTACTTCATTGTTGAAATATTTCTCAAAGAAGTAGACGTATTTAGTTAGGAGTAGGTTCCTGGAACAGTTTATTTCCAAATTAAATAGTCATATTACAAACTCTATTCATAAAACAAAGCAAAGAATCTCCTTACTTTAAATACAGATCAAAGCCTCGAGTCTCAATTCCTGAAAAAACATTACTTGACATTTAACGAACGGAAAATATATAAATAGACGTTATTTATTCATGCAAAATAGGGCAAATTCTCAAGCTTCAAACTGCCTCAAAACCATTGTACATATTCGGCTCTCATCAATATTCCCAAATGACATTTATTATAATCTTCAAACAGTATTCCTAGTCGCTTTTCAACACGTTTTTACGAGTAAAAATAAAGGGAAAGTTTGTATATACAAGATAAAGGAAAGGCGAGGCAAAGAAAGTTGAATATTAACAGGTTTTCAATCAATGTGAAAACGGCTGACACACTGGATTGGAGTAACGGAAATATTTTATTGTTAACTCAGTAGATTGATTGGGAAAACATTTTAATGCTTTCGTCCTTTATAAATTTACCCTTGGGGCAAAAGTGGGTTGCAGTACAAATCCAGATTCGGAAAAAGGAAGTATAAGAATGAAAGTATTCAAGCAAACAAGGCTTTTATTTAAGTCATTCAGGTCAGTCTTGTGGCTAAATAAACCACGTTAACTGAGTATACATCCTATGTGCACCATGAACATCAAATATGAATACCTCTTCCAACAAAAATGCATACCAAAATTCTAACATAACAAAACAGCATCAAGTAAGCCAGTGACGCAACATAAAATGCTATCTAAACCGAATAAAAAACCTTCACCTAATTCCACTGTTTCTCCATAATATTATCAAAGCGTAAAATAATAAAGAGTTAAAGGAAAAAGGCGGGAGCTCCCTAGAATACAATATTAACTTTTTCGCATGCAAACTCCGTATTGCACACAAATTTAATTGACTATTATACCTTATTTAAATGCAAAACCCGAAGAAAAGAGTAATTAAGACAAAGAAAGTGCACTAAAATATACTAATTAGCTACACTTTGTTATTATACTTGGACCCTACGAGAACATTTTTATAATTGATTGTGTGAAAGTTTTCAAAGAAAATTAACCCATTTATGAATAGAGGTCAGTGAAGCTCGGGGAATGCGTACTATTATGTTCTAGCTTTATTTATATTAGTTTACTTGAATGTTTTTTTCTTACACATTATTAGAATCGCCTATACATTCAGGCTCCACGTCTGCTCTTTGCCTTACATTCAAAACGTTTGTATTTTCATGAAACTACATAATATTGTTTCCATGTATGTTGCTCTAAATATCTACTGTTGCAAATGAATATGAAGAGAAATCTCAGCCAACTTTATTAAAATGCGTAAAAATGTTTTAAACCTTCTTTGCATATAAAATGACCAGAGAAAATTACGTATCCATCACTAATACGACTTACCATTTCACGTGTCTGCTTATCCTACGAAAGAGGTTATACGCAATAAAAACATAAGACGGTCGACCAGTGTAAGGCCGACCATACACCTTCCAATTAGTCTCTGATCACTTATATGGCAACTGGCCTTTGTCGCGCATGTCTCCTACAATTTTACAAAAAAGCGATTACTGAATAACGCTCATTTTATGTATAGAAATTTCCAAGAGTGCTGTAGGCGTAATTGCTCCAACAATACAAGGATTCCTAGTGTCGCTCTTATCAAAATAATCTTTACTTACGATTCTAAAGTCGCCAGATAAATTGCTAAGAACTGCACACAGCTAACGATATTTCTAACAATTTCTATTCAATTTGAATTATCAGATTTTCTTACGATGCTTCGATATAGACAGCAATAAATCGAAGGGTGTATAGCTTGCTTAAGACAAGTTGCATTTTATGAACCAGATATGCGAGATTCATTTATGTTTTATTTCCAAGATGGCCGCCGGCGATAAGTCTGCGTGATAGAACGCTTTCCTGCTAGCGACACAGTACACATTAATTAACACGGAATATTTATAGGCTCACCAGTTAATAATATATATGAAAGGTTTTATACAAGGCAAAAGCTTCCGTTCGCAGTGTTTAAACCTATCATTTCTTTTTGTTTTATGAAAATTCATAATTTATCTATGGTGGTCATAAATCATCTATGTATACCTACGTGATAATAACTATAAAAAATACGCTATGACTATCTCGATACCCACTCGAATATATCACTTGTAGGCATGACGTGTGTGTCAGACTAAATATCTGTAGGTATAGACTAGCAAAGCCTACTTATGATCCTATTCATGTAATTATTTTCTTATCGTGTTACATTTTTGATTAAGCGGTTTAATATAATATATTCTACTTTAAAGATACGTAGTAGAAATAAGAAGCCAACTGCCTCCACACTTCTGAGCCGCCTGTAGGCTTTAACATCGGTCTGAGTCAAGGCTGTAATATCATATTAAGTTGTTCAAAAGACGGCTAATTGAAGGCTAGTCTGCTAAAATATTGCTATTTAGTATGCATATAGTTTGATCTTCTTTTTTTTCTTATTTTTGCAGTTGTAAGTATTACAGGATATTTTGCTCTCATGTTTACAATTGTTCAATTTTCAGGTCTATTTTCTTTAGAAGCTCACAAAATAATAATGATTTGATAATGTGTTACAAACACTGAGGCAGCGTAAGGGTAGGTTCTGTAACTACGGAGCAAGCACCTACTAGAAATGGCTAGGGATTCAGGGTCAAGAAACGGTCTACATAAGGTTCAGAACTCAGTAAAACAAAACCCAATCTTTTGACAATCACTCATACACACACCTACCATTCCTTACTAGTATTGTAAAACACACTTATTAATCTCTCTCACCTAAAAACCTGACACAGAAACATCGACACTCCGAAAGATGGCGCCAACGTTAACGCGCCAACAAACAGTATAAGTGGACGGCAATTCTACAAATAGGAAGCAATGCAGTTCCCTCAGCGAGTTTCATTGCATCGAGAACGAGTGCAATCGACTAGAATAGGTCGATCCGCACCTACAATGCAATCGAGCTGGGTAAACAATTGAAGTTGTAAGCCAAGGGAGTTGGAGCTGTGAAATTATTTATCAATTTCAGAATCGGTAGGATTCTGATTTTAAAACTGGTAATATTGTACGTTTATTGTGTTATCAGTGAAATAATTTTTCAACCAAAAAAAAACTTTCCTCTTTATTCTATTAGTATAAATTACTATACATAAACCGTGTTTCGAAACAAACCCCGTTGTGTATTCCAAATACTGTTGCCATCCTGCACGCTCTCAATACTTTGTTAATTTTAGAACTAACGGACAGTTCTTTTAAAATCAAAATTAAGGATATACTGATTAAAAAGGCTTATTATAACATTAATGATTATTTCACAGATACACGCAGATGGCAGCTCTGAAGTGGACAACAAGTGTTTTTTTTTTATATATATATATTTTGCGACTAATATTGAATTGTATAATTGTAATTTAATTATAATTAAATTGTAATAGACAGCTGTGTTGCTGGGAAGTTTGTTCTTCACCACTTCTTCTTCCCAGCCATAACACTAGGAAGTGGTGAAAGGGGGGCGTTTTGGGGGTGCTGTAATTTTGTATTTTTTGACGTGAAAAAGTGCTAGAATCTAGCCTATTTTCAATAAACGATTTTGACTTTTGACTTTTGACTTTTGACTTTAGTATGAACTTGACATTTCTTAATCACATTAACATTCGTACATGTTTTTCGTTAAAGGGCAATCCCAATGCCACCCAGAAATTGAGGTTTAATTTCAAGGGCTTCTAAGCCCTTGCTACCACTCAACTTAGTCTTATTTGGCTCGCTATCTAGACACACGGCAGTGTGTCCGCCAAGTTCGAGCTTCGTTCGTTCAAGTTTTAATAGAAAATTATATACTTGATTCATTGCGTTTAGTAGGTTTATAACAAGGTGTGTGAAAACTTGCCAAGTAACATCATGAAAAAGTAACTATTTTTAACTGAGGTATGTGTATGGAACTTGGTACTTATTCAGATCTCACTTCTTTTATAGGCGAAGCATTCCCATATTATCGAACTTGGCAGCCTTTCACATTTTTGTTTTGGGTGGGATCTCATAGTACTCTTGCTAGGCTTAAATTATTATAATCCAGACAACTCAATGTACCCTTGAATGGTGTCGTTCTTGGTATTCATTAAACACATGGTTCTATTTATATAATAGGTACATATAATAACGATTGTCAACAGAAACCAAACTACTAAGCATATTAGTCTTCACATTGTCTTGAGAACCACTCATCAATCTTAAACGCTAAGCCCAAGGCTTTGGTTTGTAAATCAAACAATACGCAAACATAATTCTGATTCTCAATGGTCTTACATTAGAACACATAAATCAATTTTGAAGAGACACGTAAACATGAATCTTAAAATTATTCAATATGTTAACTCAATATATAATATGAACTACTAGATTTCACCCGCGACCTTGTCCGCAAACCAAAGGTTAAGTCCCGCGTTCGGATAAAAAGCACCCTTTCTAGATCATCACGATGTAGGTACCTCTTTCTTCACGGCAATTTTTTTTCGATCAGTTTAACCATTTTAATGAGAAAGACAAAATACCTAATACTCTCACTTTTTTCATTAATTATATCCGTAAGTATTAACTGGATATTTAAGTTTTTTTTTTTGACAGCGTACTTTGTATCCTGCTACGTAAAGACATTCCTTCAGCTAGTAGCTACAATGTAGATACACTAACACATCAGTTTCGCAAGACGACAGTACATTTCACTTAACTGAGCTTAGTTCCTATCTAAATATTAATGGCACCACGTAATATTACTTCATTAATAATGCCTGTGTTATTGTTGTCTTACTCGTAATTACGGTGCCGGATGATTTGCACAATGAATTAATTAAATAAGCATTTAGTAGCTACAATTTGTGCTAGATATTCTAAGGTAGTATGAGAATGTATTTAATATTAACGAGGAAATAACTTAGTATGTTCTCACTCATAGAAACAAATGAATGTCAGAATGATTTCAGAATAAACGAATGAATAAAACCTATTCTGTTTTATCTTTCAAGCATTGTCAGCAGGTACCTACATAATGTTAGAATTTATCTATTTGTTTAACTGCTAAGCCCACTAATAAGCTTCAACCCACTTTACATATGTTACTAAGTTAGCAATGTTTTCCGTACCTTACATAAAAATCTAAAACCTAGCCATTACTTTCTAACTAGAAAGCAAAAAATTGCTTAACCTTGCTAAATCAAAAGCTAAACTACCATGATTCAATACCGACATCACCACCCGCAGATTTGAACAACAAACCTCCCTAACTGGGCATAACTTTGTTACACGAAACAAAACACACTCGATTCCAGATTAGACTTCTCGTTTTACATACAGTAACTTTATTGGACCCCAACTGCGAACATAGAGGGTTGGGGTCAATAAAAGAGATTAATAACTTTAGTTTTTATTGTGACTTAGTTACTTGTGTTTCTGTCTAGAGGTCGCACGAGTGATTTCTAAGGCACCGGACCGACCATCGACAGTTCACGAGTCTAACACAGTCCCTACTCATTGCACTGTTGAATTGAACCCACTCCTGTTACAGGCCTATTTACTATGAGAATTATCAGTACTCTACAAGTTTAGTAAAATAAAACATTTAATTATATAACTTGGAATCTGGTCTCCATTCATTCCCAGGAGAGGTCTACTTAATCTTCCTAAATTCTATATCGTTGTAAAACTTTATCTTTTAGTAATTTAATGTTTTATGAGGGTCTAGATCTTTGCTTACAATAATAACACATTTTACATGGACCTTAAAATATATCTTAGAAACTTAAATCATACCGTCCACATAAAAGGGTTAAAAGCCAACTTTAAATACAAAATGAGTACTATTACAAAAGAGTTTTTAGGTAAAGAAGGTTTTTATGACTTAAAGTAAAATGTTTTAAAAACTTTAAAGGTGAATAAAGACTAAAGAGGTCGAATGTTTAAGATGTTATAAAAATAAGAGTCTAGCTTTCAACACTGGTGCAAATGACAAAAGAAAAAAACATAAATTATCGCTTGTTTAATGCACTAATTTAAAGGCATGTCATTCACCTTAAATAATGTGTACCTCACTAGCAATGAGGGTCATCAGGCAGAATCATAAGACACATCAAATTCTGCAGGCACCTACTTGAATTATTTCATCAGTAATTAGGTAAGTACCGAATTTCTCGAATTTGGAAATTCCAAACTCAAAATTAGGGCTTCTGAAATACGGCTCGTAAACACGCTCTTTCAAAGACGTGGTTTTAAGTTAAACGTAGATACATCTCTCTAATCAGAGGATTCCTTCATAGACAACAGTGCTACCGTGCTAATAATTCCTTCATTTAATAAATTACATACAACACATAATTAGCAAAAAAACGAAGCAATATATCAAGAAGACACCAGTCTTCGCACATAATCAAGTGACCATTGATAAGGATCTTGTCAAACTGGTTACCTTATTACATTAAGAGTACGCGCATACTGTAAACTTTTAGTCGGCCGATAGTTGGTTTGGTTATAAATCAGTATGAAAATGAATGAAAGTAATTATGTCCATCTAGCCAAATATCGGACTCGGCGGATGTTCGCATATAAAGAGATAAGTCATCTGCGCAGGACATATTAGGGTAATATCAAAATAAATTGTACAGTCACCAAAAAGAAACGAAATTGAATGTCGTTACAAAAATGAAAAATGTTATAAAAAGGAAACAAAATGGAACTAATAGGTCAATTTCACACTGAATAAAACACATAGTTTTCCGTTTTTTTTTAATTATAATAATCAATCACAATATTAGCTGAACTGCTAAGACAAAATTTGGTTCTTCTGAACTTCTAATAATATAAAATCAACTCTTACAAATTAAAAACAAAAATTAAAAAAATTATAAAGAACTTTGAATCACAAAACAGGTATAATGTCACATTTTTTTTCTTAACCTAATCTATATTCGAGATCAATTTATCAGTCTCACAATGTAATTGGTCCATTACAACAAGATTGAAATGGTATGGTATAACAAGAAATGGTACGTATGTAATTTAAATCAAAACTTTTTTTTTCCACTTAGTCCTTATTTTTATAACCGCCAATGATAAAATCACACCTCTTAATAATACTTAATCATATTACGACGTTAACTTAGATAAAATATCAAATAAACATTTTATATTTGAATTTCCCGCTAACACTCCAAGCATATACTTTAACACTAAGGACCGAAACACATAACCGCGTTGCGCCGCCGCAAATAAAATTGAGAACAGCGCAAGAGGAACAAGAAGAAGATGAACAATTGTATTGTTATGAGATCAATTTTCAGTATCGCTACTTAAATCAAAATAATTAACTCTTTGGGAATTTGGGTTACAAGGTTGCGGTTCTTTGTGCTCTGAGGTGTTACTAGTTAGCTCTGGAAAATCTTTTGGTATAGATAGGGACGACATATTATAGCGAGAAGAGCCTTGCCTTATATTTCTTAGGTTATCGAGTGAATAATTCACTTTAATATCTGATAATACTGTTACTGTTTTTTTATCTTGAAGCTTTATTGAGTTTGTTTGTTTCGGGTTACAAGGTTGCGGTTCTTTGGGCTCTGAGGTGTTACTAGTTAGCTCTGGAAAATCTTTTGGTATAAATAGGGACGACATATTATAGCGAGAAGAGCCTTGCCTTATATTTCTTAGGTTATCGAGTGAATAATTCACTTTAATATCTGATAATACTGTTACTGTTTTTTTATCTTGAAGCTTTATTGAGTTTGTTTGTTTAGGTGGAGTCAATCCGGAGTCAAGCTCTACGGTAGCTGAAATTACATTTACAGTTTTGGAATTCGACTGTGTGATCTGTCTTTCAGGAACAGAACTATCTTCATCTGACTCAGAGGATAAAATAAGCTTTGAGCGTGTAATGGCCCGTCTCCGCAAAATAAAAATATCTTCATCTGTGTCAGAGGAAGAGATGCATCTCAGTCGTTTTATAGGTGCTTTTTCTTTTATTAGGGCATGCTTTTTTAAGGAAAAACAATCACAAAAGCCTCGCATTGTTGAGCTGTTGCAAAAACAACTTAAATTTCTATAACGTATGTCAACTGAATCATCGTTGACAACCTGCACTTGATGTATCTTCAGGGTGTTAGGTACAGCCAAGAGGGATTTAAATTCTTTCTGATTGTTGGATTCAATTTCATGGATATCCTTATCGTCGATGCAAAAAAGTTTCACTTTGGTTTCACCTTCCAAAAGATTCAGTGCATCCAAAGCACTTCGGACATCCCTTCCATGTGATACTTTCTCGTCCAAGAGTCTTTTAATATTTGCACCAACACCATCAGCAGGTCCCTTTCCATGGTATGATTCCGAAAAGTTCCAGGTTCCCTTCTCAAATCCCAACTCGTTGATATATCGTTTAAATAAGAAAAAGTTTTTCTTTTGTTTGTACTGAACTGTCGGACCGTCGGAATATACATGTAAAACTGCAACATCTGGGTACATTTGCTTTAAATCTGTCAAAACCGGTCTAAGATGGGCCCAAATACCTTCCGGAGAGTGGTTTGTGGAGTCGGATAGAGTGCAATAGCTTTTGGGTCTTTCATTCTTTATGTACGCAACACTAGTGTGAAGAGAGATTTGATACTGTGAAGCGCCGAAATGTACAGCCTGAATCTCTTCGTGCATTTTACATGTGTAGTTTTCCGAAAAATCGCAATGAATCACTAACTCGTCATGCTCAAGGTTTTCTTTGAGGTTTTTGTATGATTTATACTGGTGACTTATATTAAATAAATGTTCTTTGAACTTTCTCAGCTCTGCTTCAGTACATGCTATAAGATTCTTCAGCTTGTCTGATTTAAGTACTGGCAAAATTCTTTTAGATGTCTTTATCTCATTATTTTTCTTATATTGGACATTTGTAGATGACCACTCAATCCAAGAAACAATTGCTTCTTGATCTGTTTCAGTTAAATTGTAGTCTATCGGTGTTCCATTACATACCTCGCATTCCGAATACATGCACTCTTTTGATCTATCATCGCACACACTAGCTTGTACTAAATCATTTAGATTGCCGTAAGAATTTAGAATTTTAATTTGTTTTAGTGCTATAAATTTTAATTTCATGTTGGCATGCACTTTACACACACAAGTGTCTCTGTCTGACAGTCGGGGTTTTACAATATAAAAGGGCTTGTATTTAATAAAAGTACTATAGCATATAGTTAAACCAGTATCGCGATTAAATTTTTTGTGTAAGTTTGTCATGGTATCGAGAAGGTAACGTTTCTGCTTCTTCTGTTTTTTAAAGGTCTTGGTTTCATTTTTTCCTGCGCTTGGACGGCTAACATCATCTTGCTTATAGAATTCTAGTATCTTTTTTGCTATTCTGCTATACCTGTTATTTTTATTTTTTTTAGAGAACCTTATCCGGCCTACTAATCCGATACTGCGACCTAATCGAGTGCGCACTTTGTAGCGGTGTGCTAACTCTGTACAGCAAAGACTCTTGATTATATTCCTTTCCGTATTCATTTTAGCAGCCGCGTACTGTTTTGCTATCGATTCCGTTAAAATATTATGGTCCAGTAACGCTTTTTTTATCTTTTTTTTATCTTGCGTAGAAACACTAGACAAGTCCTTTAGAAATAATTCGGCTTTAGAGTTGGGAGTAAGATCGGTAGTATCGTTTTCTTCCGTTGATTCTTCCCTTTTCCTTTTCTGACATTCAAATAACATTTTCTGTCTATAACATTTTTTTTTTTAGTGCCGCTATTTTTTTCCTTTGGATTAAATCTAGTTTCTTCTTCTGTTTTTTAATGATTTTCTTCAATTTGTAGTAGTTATTTAGGGAAAGTTTTCTTGAACTAGTTTTCTTTCCAGTTTCTTTGATCTTATTTTTCTGATTATTTTTTAGTCTTCTCCAGTCTCTTCTTCTTTTTTTTGTTGACTTTCTGGTAGCTTAGATATTTTAACATATCTAGACTTTACTCTTTCCAAGTTTCTTTTGCGAATTTCTTCATACTTCTCAGGATCGTTTTGTTTAAGCCTTTCTCTGTAATTGCGTTGACGTTCAGCTGGTGTCATAGGCATTTTTCTAGAACAAATTTAGGTTTATTAAAATGTCGATTATGTTAAATAAACGTGAACCTATTCCAGCACAAGAATTTTCGGTTTAAATGGATTAACAGAAATCGGCGAATAACTAAACTAATTAAAAACTTTAGTAAAATATAACAATATCTATAAATTTCGTAACAAAATAAACATGTATCTATTGTTCAGCAGTATAAAATCACCCTTACTTCCTTTTTGTTAACTCATTTTTGTTACGTCACACAAAAATGTAACAAATTGTTACGAAAAGGAATATAAAACACGTGTTGAATATAACCTCAAACGAATCAAAATCAAATAAAACTCCTTAGCCAAAATTGTGATTTACTTTTCAATAGGGTGAGGATAATTCAATATTTAAATTATCTAATAGTTATTAAACAACTTACCGGGTTATAAATTGACCACCAGACAAAAGGAACTCAATAATGTTTAAGTAATTTACCACTGTCTTAGACACACAGCACTCCCGAGAATGCACGATGCAAAATGGCCGACTGTCACTAGATTGAGCTACGTGATTGGCTGTTCACAATAAACGCAGTGTTGCCTCTTCTATTTTTAAGAACTACCAAATATTGATATTACAAAATGGAATAACAAAAATGACATAAATCGTGGACGAAGATTTGATATTAAGTTATTTATATATTTCTTTATTAATTTTAATAATAAATACAGGATCTACAAAAATAAATAATACTGAAGATCATTTTCAGTTTAAATTATTGAGATTATGAGTACACAAAAAACTGAAGGCTTTTTTGTGACGCACAGGTCTTCGAGGACATTATTTTTTATATGGTAGATTTTTTCTACATCCCAAAACAAAAATGTGTATTTTATAAACTATACACCATAATATGCTACGAATTTCATTTTATTCATCCACAATTGTGTATGTCTACATATCATAGCTTGTTTTATATTATTTCTGCACAATTTTGATAGAACCTACCATGGACATTTCTGGATGTTAGAATGTACAATTATTTTTGATATTACCCATTACAGTGCACAAGCATATGCGCAAACACAGGTAATGTACAAAGAAGTACACACGTAACAACGATCAGGTATTTTTCTGGTATCGGACGGACTAAAAACTTTATTTGAATCCACGATTTTATAAAAAAAAAAAAATTACCAGTGCCTGGGCTAACAGTCGGCCAACTGCTTAATCTGTAATGTGCGCTTAGGCTAAGTAAAACCGAAGCATGTCATGCATGCATGCGTGATGATTGAAGCAAGAAGCAGCTGTCTTGTAATTAAATATTTTAGGTATGTGTGACCACACCATGTTCACGAACAAAGAAGTTTGTTCTGTAATGAATTGTGTTAGTTTTGTTTGTTTTAATGATTTTAAATCTTCTCAAAGCAATGTCACACGGAATCTGTGGTTCGCAGCTCTAATTAAATAATCAATATCATACTTGGCAATGTTTGGGTACAACATACAAAAAATCCATTAAATTGTGTCATGAGCTCAAAAGGGCAAGTACGCCAGCAAACTGTAACACCTAACACGTTAGGCATAATTCTGCCTTAATAAAAGTTTCTTCAATGACGCTAAAAATAGGCAATTAGTCTAATTTAAGACCTCCAACAGCTCCAACTCAATAAGACCATCAAAAATAAGCAATAACGCATTCTAAAATCCTCTCGTAGTTGAAACACAGTGCAAACAAACAAACAGACAACCAAAGAAGCAAAACAACAAACAACAGAACACGTTAATAAAAGTATCACAGCTTCGAACCGAACAACACACGTTCAGAGAAAATCCGCATGAAAAACAAACAAAAAATACCGATCAATTTAAAAGAATAAAGAAACATTACGATTGCAGGTAAAACAATAAAACGGTGCAAACCACGCAGAACAAAATGACGAGCAGAGGTGTCATGTCATAATAGAAAATCTCCTAAGAAAGTAGCAACGCCAAAATGCGTGTGTGGGACCAAGAATGTTACTGTCTCCGCTTTTATACGCTTTCTTTCGAACGTATCCATTTTTGTATACCAAATATCGTTGACAAAATTCTCAAAGAACCCAAACGCCTCGTTATTCATAGCTGGCCAAGTCCACCGAATCCGTATTTGACCTAGAAGAAGGCTCCTGACTTACCTCATGGTATCTCCACTCATTCTTCCTTACTCCATGGTACAAACAAACACGATGCTCTAACAAATGTATGCGAACATAAGCATACGGTTTACGAGCATATAAATCCAAACGACTTTAATTATTACGAGCTAACAAAAGATTGAATTAGTTCAAGGCGATTTGCATAATACCCGAACCCGTACGAATTATGGGCCAATTTACTTAACGCAGTCTATTAATACAATTATATTTGCTATGCTATATACAATTTTAATGGCATTTGTTTGTAAAACGTTTAGATAGGCAGTCGAACCTTGTAAAACGCTGGTACTCAGCTTCATTCGGTTAGACTGCAAGTCGACCTCAACGTAGTTGGGAAAAGGCTAGGCAAATGATGATGTGTGTAGAACGTTTTAGTCTAATGTTGTTTTAAATAACAGAGACTGTTTAAATATTATTGTAAGAAAATAAGGGTTAATTATCGTAACAATACCTAATCAAGAAAGGTTCAAAAAGGTTCTCACCTTGATTCTCGATCTTCACAGTTGTTTGTATATAGTTATTACATACTACATAAAATTATAACTAAAAATAATATAATAATAAATGAATAAATCATATGTTTGCTTTCAAAATATTACATAAATAAACACATTTTGAAAGCGAAAATCGCCTATAATGTATTTTGGCAATAAGCCACTCACTTTATCGAAATGAATTATTAAATATTTGACTGCCACACTAAAGAACTTAATGCATTAATATATTTCGACGATTAAGTTACATTAAATGAACTTTAGCAATATTTATTATATTAATACATTTAGACAGATCTATCAACATTTATTTCTCTTTAAAACAGTCGTAAAAGAACTATATTAATATCTTAAAGGGATATTATTAACAGGCAGTCAAAATTAATTGCGCGTATAAAGTATAAATTAATTCATTAAGTTCTGTAATAAATAGTTGTTAGAACTTTGGACATAATAATAAAATATTTATTACGAAAAACAATTTCTTGTTTTTCTGCAAAGAGTCTGCAATACATAATGATACTTATTTTACCTATACGCTTAACTATTTTCAAAATCCTTTTAAAGCTACGAATATCGAAACCACTTTTTGTGGGCGTTTTACTATCTCAAAATATATTTACATTATAAACCCTCGAACATTGAAATCTACAGCAAAATAATCATGTACCAAAATTAAATCTAAAAGGACATACCCTAAGAAATCGAATACACCGGGGCACGTACTTAGAAAGACGAGTCAGAGCAACCCTTACATTACACATAATCAAATTCCCATCCTTGTCAAAATCCCCACAAAACAAAACTGTACCGTTATTTAAGTATTCAGTGTACGTTCTTAAATCCATTATCTTGTGACAAGCCCAGCTGATCCGATACCAATAGTACTGCACACAAATTAGATTCGTATTCCGTTGGTGTAATCAAGGCAGACACTTGCTTGCACATCTGCGTCCAACAGGACCTTGCAAATGTCATGTGTTATTTAAATTTCAACCTTAAGAGCTCGTGATAGGATAGAGAATGACATGTGTGAAAATTTTCGCAACGGCGGTAAAAGGATTACGACTGCGACTGCGTGAAGATGCTCGATAATGTACTTAGAGTAGGGAATAAACGTGTTTGTTGATAGATAGGACAGTCTATTAATTATTTTATTTTTATTTAAGAACTATAGGAGTTGTGGTTGTAGAATTAAAGGCACCTTTGTAGTTATGTGGATTTATTGTATCTTCACAGTGTTTACAAAAGTTATACTTTGCACTTTAATAATGTAACTACAATCCTACAGTGAGAGTTAAGAAGGACACGTGGTATCGCAACTTAGTCTCCCTAGACACACTCTTAAAGACTGCTAGGCTATCGAATAAGAGGGTGCTTACTGAATACGAGTGGACTGCGGGGCTATCGCACTCGGATCCGTCTAGTTAGCGAATGCTCTGGTAGGCCTGCGCCGGCCTTTATATAGTCGCCGCTGCCGTTGTTGTCGTTGCTGTCGAAGACTCGGTGACACGTTGTTTGTATGTGTGCGTGCGCTGGCGGTGATGCGTCATTGTATTGAGTTGTTTACTTGGTATGTTACATTCTCCCCCTCTGGTACTCTGAAGTCGTCCCGACAGGAGTACCAGGATCTTTACGTGGTCTGCCTCGTTTACGACGTGGTTTGATAGGTTTAGGCATGTTGTCATCTCTCAAATTGAATTTTGTTAATGCTGAGGTATGATACTTCCCAATAGGTTTTGTAGGTGTATCAGGATGCGCTACTTCATATGTAGAGGTACCATATTTCTTCAATATAACATAGGGACCATCCCGACGTGGAGCCAACTTTGCTGAATACTGATTTTCAATATTACTGATAGGATGAGTCTCTACCAGTACTAGGTCACCGATACTATATCCTGGATCTTGTCTTCGTTTGCTATTAGCCTTAAGTCGATTTGCTTCTAGATTATTCTCAATATTCTCTTTTGCAAACTCTAAATCTTGAGCAAGCCTTCTCATAATTGGTGTAATTCCTTTTACAAAGTTTTCAGATTCTACTATAGAGCTTAAATCATGTGTTAAATCATATACTGTTCTAAGTTCACGACCAAATGTTAGATAAGCTGGCGTGAAGTTTGTAGTTTGGCAAACAGCAGAATTCATTGCAAATCGTATTGCAGGTAATGTATCTGGCCATTGGTGATGCTTATCTTTAACCATGATAGCAATTTGTGTCTTCATATCTCTGTTCTTCCTTTCCACCATGTTTGGTTCGGGGTGGTAAACTGGAGTATACACTTGTTCAATTTCCAAACAATATGTGACTTTTTGCATAACTGCTGATATAAATTGCACACCATTGTCACTGATCATTTTCCGTGGTAGCCCATAGCGTAGAAATATTTCATTTATTAAGACCACTGAACAATTTTCGGCGGTAGCTTCCTTTAGAGCGAATAACTCTACCCATCTAGATGCGGTATCTTCCACAATAAATATCCATTTTTCACCTAAAGGTCCTTTTGGCAAGGGCCCAAACAAATCAATTGATAGTGCCTCAAATCTTTGATAACTTGGTGAAGACTGGTATAATCCAGCAGGCTTTTGATTTGAAGGTTTGTACTTTTGACAATCAGTACATGTTTTGATGTGATGTATTATGTCTTTTCGAAGTCCTTTCCAGTAGAACTTATTTGTTATGCGTTGAAATGTTCGTTCTACACCCATATGTCCAGCAGTAGGAGCATCATGGAATGATTTCAGAATATTTGGTATTTCATGTCTTGGAACTAATAACTTTGCGTTTTCATCCTCTTGTTCGGGAATATAACGATACAAGACTCCTTTATGTAATAGAAAACCTTTTTTGGTCCACTTTATGTAGTTCACAGATTCTTCTCCTTCTTCTAATGTTTCAATAATTGGTTTTAATTCTTCGTCTTTTAATTGTTCTTCTCGCAAATGTTTTTCATTCAGTTTTGGCAACTCTAATTCTACACTACATATCATACAATTGTCGTTGTGATTTGTACACGGTGGTCGCGATAATGTGTCCGCAACTACATTAGTGCGACCTGGAGTATATTGTATTGTAAATTCATATGGTTGCAATTGTAGTGCCCATCTTGCTAATCGACCCGTGGGAGTTTTAAGACTCATCAACCATTTTAAGGGCTGATGATCAGTTATAGTTATAAAACGTGAGCCTTCTATATAACCTCTAAAACGGGAAACTGCCCATACTATAGCTAATGCTTCCTTTTCTGTCACTGTATAGTTGCATTCAGCAGGAGTAAGCAATCGACTTATATATTCGACTGGGTGTTCATTGTCACCCTCCCCCTGCACTAAAGCTGCTCCTATAGCATATTGACTCGCATCTGTCTTAATAATGAAAGGTAGGTCTACATTTGCCTGTTTTAATACTGGTGCAGTTGTCAACGCAATTTTTAGTTTATTAAACGCTTCGCGTTCTTCTGTAGCCCATCGCCAACTAACTTTCTTTCGTGTTAAATTAGTCAATGGTCTCGTTATTTCTGCGAACTTGTGTATGAATCTGCGATACCAGGATGCTGTCTGAAGAAACGATATCAATTCTTTCAGATTTCGGGGCTCCTGTAGATTTAAAATGGCAGACACTTTCCCTGGATCGGGTTTTATGCCTTCAGGCACAATAAGATGTCCTAAATACTTTACTTCAGAACAACAGAATTTACATTTCTTTCTATTTGCACATAGTTTATATTCTCTCAGTTTATCAAATACTTCTCGTAAGTCTGTCATATGTTGGGAGAAAGAGACAGATCTTATTATCAAATCGTCAAGATATGCCAGTACAAAGTCCACTTTTAGTCCTCTTATGAATCTATCCATTAATCTTTGAAATGTTGCGGGTGCATTGCGTAACCCGAACGGCATTCGTTTAAAACGGAAAGTTCCATACTGAGAAACGAATGTTGTCTTGTCTTGGTCTTCTGGTCGGACCCTTATTTGATGGTGTAACTGTTCTAATCTAGTAGGTGATAATCTGTATGGTTTGATACTAATAGGCGAGTGATTGCCTGTATCTATACTGTGCTGTGCAAATGGAGTTGGACTTGAATTTTCTTCAAATATATCTTTATATTCTAATAACAAGTTATTGAGGATAACTCGTTCATTGTTTGTAAGTAAAGTGCCTTCATGGGTTTGTAAGGAAATATCAAGAGAATACAGTTTAATACGGTTTATTGGTACATAATTAATGCGTGGATCAATACAAGATTCATCGTCGGCTGGTTCCCGTGGGCGAATCGGACGTGGCGGTGTATCCAATTTATGTAACCTCCATCTCCCTTTTTTGTTTTCCGGTGGGCTACATGGGTCCCGGAATGGTGACGGAGTGTCTTTCAATGGAGTGACCATGGTTAATTCGTGTGCCCATTTTAGGAATTCCGGCAGCGATTCTTCTTCATTTTGTTTCTCAAATGTAATCATTTTAGCGGCTTTCAGTGGTATGTTTACATTCTTCAATTGCAGGAAACTAAACATTACATCAGGGTCGTCAATAAAATGCCATGACCTCTGTGGAAGATTCAGTACTATACCAGCTGATTCCAGGAAATCTATGCCCAGAAGAGTTCGATTATTGTTAGCTTCGGGCATTGCAGATAATGTTATAGGTCGTATACGTTGGCCTATAACTACGTCTACTTTTGCAGCCAACAAAGTTGTTGTTTTCACTGTGCCATCCGCTAATATAATCTCTGTGCAATTTTCTTCAAATATTGTACCTTTTTGCACTAACATTTTATATAATTCGGTACCGGCGATACTTATTCTCGCAGCTGTATCGATATATGCATATCCAGTTTCACCTTTTATAGAAATTTCAATGGTAGGTATCTTAGTATTGTTTTCAACTGTGGCTTGAATCTTACAGAATGTTACTGGTTTTGGCGGCGTTTCTTTGTTTTTACACGTCACACAATTACTTCTCACTACACCAGGTGTACCACATCCGTAACAAGTTATATTGTCTTTGCGTTTTGCCAATTCACTTGTTTTCATTTCTGACAATCTTTTGCGGCATATTTCCATATTGTGACCTTTCTTTCCACAATAAGTGCAACGTTTTATAGGTTTACGTTCACTTAAATTGGTAATTTCCCCGGCCTCTTTTTCTAAACTTTCGAGAAGACGTCCTTTTTCCAGTAAATCACCAAATGTTTTGATATCATGTCTGGCTATCTCTTTCTTGTAAGATATCTTCAGAAGTCCATACACCATATCAAGATGTTCCTCTTCCCTTTGACGTTTCGCTGGTAATTGTGCTAACAGGGCTCGCTTTTCACAAACAAACTCGTCGATGCTTTCATTACTTTGTTTCTTACTAAAACACTCGATGTATATTTCATGTGGCTGTTTCTTTGGTGCAAAAGCCGACCTTATTGCCTCAAGAGCTTGATTCCACTTCTTTATTTCGGTTTTTACGCCCATCCACCATGTAGCGGCTTTATCGGTTAATAGAAGTGTAAGTCCCTCTAACGCGTCTTCGTCCGATATTTTCTCGATCTTCTTAAACACCGTAATACTTGTTATAAACTCTTCCACTTTGTTATAACATCTTTCGCCATTGTACTTGGATTTGCATTGAGCAAAACTTTTAACAGACATCGTAGTTGATGATACTTTAGCAAATATTTCACTAAACTGTTGCATCTGTTCTAACGTAATCGGTTCTGATTTTGACATTTTATATTATTTGTGTGTAGGTAGACACCTCACTTATTATTTCGTTTATAAAATTATATGTGGGTAATCCGTGCACACATATGTGGGTAGTTCCAATAATATGTGAATTAATTTCTCAACCTCCTTGTGGGTATCTTGAAAAATATTAGTTATGCGCCAATATAGGTGTTGTAGTCGACAAGATAACGTTTGGCGCTAATGTAGGTCAACATATATTTTATCCTGTGGGCTATTTTATAACGTTGGGCGCCAATATAGGAGTTGTGGTTGTAGAATTAAAGGCACCTTTGTAGTTATGTGGATTTATTGTATCTTCACAGTGTTTACAAAAGTTATACTTTGCACTTTAATAATGTAACTACAATCCTACAGTGAGAGTTAAGAAGGACACGTGGTATCGCAACTTAGTCTCCCTAGACACACTCTTAAAGACTGCTAGGCTATCGAATAAGAGGGTGCTTACTGAATACGAGTGGACTGCGGGGCTATCGCACTCGGATCCGTCTAGTTAGCGAATGCTCTGGTAGGCCTGCGCCGGCCTTTATATAGTCGCCGCTGCCGTTGTTGTCGTTGCTGTCGAAGACTCGGTGACACGTTGTTTGTATGTGTGCGTGCGCTGGCGGTGATGCGTCATTGTATTGAGTTGTTTACTTGGTATGTTACAGAACTATTTAAAATTATGGTGATCTAATATTAACTTAATAATTATATTTTTCTATTAATACCTCGTATCACCTGATGGTTTATCTCAGTTTCTCCATTTTAAATTATTAATTAAATTATAGAGATGTTTGATGTTTTTGGCATTTTAGTCTATTTCTTACTTATGAGTTAAATTATATTAGAACGACCAATAAGCCAAATACATAATGACAATCAATATCCGCTTTTAAACCAATAAACCCATTCTCACGAAAGATAGTCCAGAATAGGCATCATTCTGTCCCTTTACTGTCACTTCTAAGAGTCTGCATACTCTTTGGCCACCACATTAGAAACCAAGTCCTCACTAATCCCGCTCATTGGTTTAAATGTAAGTATTAAATGTCTGAATAAAGGGGTGAGCACACTACTGAAAAACACCTATTGTTGTTGCTCTCTCAAAACTAATCAATTTATACAGCCAAATTGCCGGCTGTAAGTCTAAAACTGCCATCAACATTGAATACAGTGACGAATTCAAGTAGTGCATACAAGTTGGAGGCACGAAGCGCAAAAAACAAGCCAAATATCCCTCGAAACACACAGGCAAATAGGTTAGAAAAAAAAGTGTCGTCATTCCTTCAAGGAGACAGCTGACAGATTTCAACCAATCACAACCCTGGTCATAGACACTGCAGATCATATCGTTCTGAGGTTGGTAGTTCTGAACCCGTGCTGTCAAAAATAACCCAGTGCTGTCATCTGCAATTGGTGTTGCCAACTAAAATCAAGTGTTACCAACTCAGAACGAGTGTTGCCAACTAAAAGTAAGTGCTGCCAACTACGAATTAGTGTTGCAATTTTAGAAAAAAAAATCGAAAATGGAAAATGAGACGGACACATTCTGGAATAAATTGAAGGAAGAAATGGCAATGCAAACAAGAGAGATAACAGAAGCAGTCACGAAAAATGTATCAGAAAATATAAATGAAAAATTAACAGCGCTAGCTGAAGAAAACAAAATCCTGAAAGCTGAAGTTAAGACCCTAAATGACAAAATTAGATCCTTAGAAGAAAACAAAAAGAAAACAACGTCCTGTTCTTTGGGGTTAAAGAGTTACAACGTGGTGAAGCCCCCTTAGAAACTGTATTGGAAGTTATGGAAAAAGAAATGAATATCCACGTAAAGCCTAATGAAATAAACAGTGCTTACCGACTTGGCGAAAAGAAAGACAACAAAACGCGTCCTATTCTTGTTACTTTCACAACAAACTGGAGAAGAAACGAAGTGCTTAGGAACAAAAAGAAACTGAATTCCGAAATATACATTAAAGAGGACCTCAGCAAAGAAACGTTGGAGAATAGGAAACAACTGTTACCCCAACTAAAAGAAGAGCGCAAAAAAGGAAATGTTTGTTATTTTGTCAAGGATAAAATAGTCATCAAAGAGCCGAGAGAGGAGAAAATAGGCAAGAGGAAAAGTGACTGCATTAGTCCTTTAAATAAGTCACCAAACCAACCATCCGCCCCTGCGTCAAAGAAATGTACTAAAATAAACATGATGGACTATGTATCTCGGGGTAGATCCACATCACTTTCACAGCCCTCAACGTCAAAAAATGCATAACAGACACCGACGACAGGAAACCCAACTTAAGCTACGAACATGTATCCAAAGAAACAGCCAAAACACCTTCCCCAAGCCGGCTGGTCACCGTGGGGAATGACGACCACTACCCTCCGATTATAAATTCCCTACCACAAATCAAAACATTAAGAAACAATAAACTACAAAACACCAAGCAAATTTATATAGCTACGTACAACACACGTTCTCTGAGGACTGAAGATAGGCTACAAGAACTTCTGTATTCATTAGAAGATATTAAATGGGACATCATAGGATTGTGCGAAGTGAGAAGATACGGAGAAGCTATCGAAGAATATGATAAAGTTACACTATACTATAGAGGCGATGTTCCCGGAAAATATGGTGTAGGATTTTTAATAAAAAATGAACTCAATAGTTCCATTGTAGAAATAATAGGAGTCACGGACAGGATCGCTATATTAAATATTAAAATTCCTCCAAAACAGGAAATATGGTCTATAGTGCAAATTTACTCACCAACAGAGCAGTCATCTACTTTAGAAATCGATGCATTTTACTCAACTCTCAACATCGCCCTAAAAAAGTACACATACAAACACTGCATAGTAATGGGAGATTTCAATGCTCAGATTGGAAGTCCACGAAATGGAGAAGATATTGTACTTGGCCCTTACATCAGAGGGAAAAGAACAAGGAACGGACAAAAACTAATAGAAATGGCGATGGAAAATAACATGAGGATAATGAACAGCCTATTCAAGAAAAGAACTTCAAAAGATGGACTTGGGAATCACCAGGCGGCAGTTTCAAAACGAAATTGATTACATCTTAACAAATAGACCAAAATTAATTGACGACTGCGGCACCATTTATCTAAATTTTAATAGCGACCACCGAGTCCTGAGAGCACGTCTGAGCAGGTCAATGGGCACTATTAAAGTCGACCCTTCAAAGTCAGAAGACCAACACCAAATAACAAACAAATGTTAAACACCATCAAAGACAAACTGAAATTAGTGACAGAATCATCCTTTGAGGGTATAAATACTCAGCAGAAGTACAACATAGTACATGAAATATTGACATTGAGACAAGAACCTGATACTAAAAATAATACGAAGGATAAGAAAAACTTGTCAGAGAAAGTAATTAAACTCCTAGAAGCAAGATCAAAACTGTTAAATACTACAAAGAAAACAAAAATTATCAGAAACAAAATAAGCGAAATAAGTAAAGAAATCAATAACCAAATAAGAAAAGACAGAGAACGCACCAGGCGTGAAACTTTGAAAACACATAAGCAAAACTGGAGGTATTAAAAAAGCTCTAAAAACTTTAAAAGAAAAGAAAAACTGGATACCCAATATGAAAGACCTACTTTCGAAAACGAAAACAAAAAGATATGATATACTGTCAATAGCAACTACATTCTACGAAAACCTTTACTCCAGCAAGAACCAAATAGTAAACACCGACTTAAATAACACCGACGCGGTTCCACCTATACTAATAGAAGAAATATACAAGGCAATAGAAACACAGAAGAAGGATAAAGCTCCCGGCCCTGATAATATCAGCAACGAATTACTTACAGATTGTAAAAACGAGCTAGTACCACTACTTAAACACATTTTCAACGACATATTGCACACCGAGGAAATTCCTGCACAGTGGACTACATCAACAATAATCCTACTCCATAAAAAGGGTGACAAAGGAGAAATTAACAACTACAGACCAATAAGCCTAATGTCGAACATTTACAAAATTTTGCAAAATTGTCTTAAGGCGAATAACCAAAACTCTTGATGAAAACCAGCCCAAGGAACAGGCTGGCTTCCGGTCAGGCTATTCAACATTGGACCATATACTAACGGTAAGACAACTTTTTGAAAAAGCCAAAGAGTTTAAAGTGCCCTTCTACTGTTGCTTCATCGATTTCAACAAGGCATTTGACTCAATAGAACACAACAGTATCTGGCAATGTCTGAAGAAACAAGGAGTCGACCAGAAATATATTAGGATTTTAAAAAGCATATACACTAACAGTACAGCAAGAATAAAACTAGAGAAACAAGGGAAACAAATAAACATAAACAGAGGCGTACGCCAGGGAGATCCACTGTCACCTAAATTATTCACAGCTGTACTGGAAGATATCTTTCGGAGACTGGAATGGGACCACTACGGACTTAACATAAATGGCGAAAATCTTACACACTTGAGGTTCGCTGATGACATAATAATACTGGCAAGGAGCAAAGACCAACTACAATACATGATCACTGATCTGGATAGAGAAAGCCGCAAGGTAGGTCTGACGATGAACACTTCAAAAACCAAAGCCATGACAAACGCACTGGAAGACACTATTCTTTTAAACGCCGAACCAGTAGAGTTTGTAAAAGAATACACTTACTTGGGCCAACAAATCTCGGTCACTGATATAATGACAAAAGAAATCGACACAAGGATTGGAAATGCATGGAAACGCTACTGGGGGTTTAAGGAAATAATGAAGAATACAGAAATCAAAACGTACGTCAAAACAAAACTGTATAACACTTGTATACTCCCAGTCTTGACATATGGCTGCGAGACATGGGCTCTCACCAAAGCGCTATATAAGAAACTCGAAACGTGTCAGACGGCAATGCAAAGAAGCATGCTAAATATAAGAAAATCTGATAGAATAAGAAACACCACTATCCGAAGGCGCATGAAAATTGAGAATGTCACAACTAGAATAAGAAAACTAAAGTGGAAATGGTCCGGCCACATAGTCAGAGGCAATGACAAGTGGAACAAAAACATAATATCTTGGTACCCTAGGGACAAGAAAAGAAATCGAGGAAGACAGTACCGAAGATGGGATGACGAAATTAAAAGCATAGCAGGGAATATATGGACTAGAAGAGCCCAAAACAGAGCAGAGTGGAAGAAAATGGAGGAGGCCTTTGCCAAAGTTGGGCAAACAGACCAGGTCGTTGGTGTCATCGACTCGTCAGAGTTGTAGATTAAGATTGTATACTGTAAACAAGGTCTGAATAAAGGCTATTTTTATTTTATTTTATTACACTACTGAAGGACCGTGACAAATGGGCTTAAGGAATTTTGTGACACTCTAATATTATAACAATTGTGAGTAATTGGAGCTTTGTCCCTGAGGCACTGTTTTAGTAAGTTTAGAAAATAAAACCATATTTTAATGGAAAAACCCAACAGTTAATATATCATCGGTAAAAAATATGATGCTGATAGAATATGTGAAAGTATTGTAGACATAGACAAATAGTTCTAGTTTTTTTTATGTCTCGACTGTCAGAGTATAGGGATTATTAGTTAGCCTATTCGTTCTAGTATTTTTTGTGGAATCAACTTTGGTTCAGTTTTAATTTAATGTTATCTTGCCCAGGCTTAACATTACAAATATATTGATTAAAGACGGATATAAATACAGGGGTTTTAAACTAGTGTGCTAATCTAACTGCTTTACCGATTTTAACAATTCTGTTATTATAAGATATGTAGTAGGTAACAAAAAGTGTAAAATAAGTTATTTATCAAAGAAAGATTAAAGGTTTTTCACCAAGGGTTCAAGTTATTCTTACCCAAATCATTATTTCGGCCCAATATTGACCGAATTTCGAAAATAAATACTCTCAGTAAATAAAGTTATTTATGTCCGATGTATAATAACCCGGATCAGTGGTTCATTTGATTGGATCGCCGCTAAGTAAGCGTGAAAAACAATGATATTTCAATTTGCTACTATTTTATATAACGTATTTGTTCATTTATGTACTGGACTGACTATTCTTTGTATAAGCTAATAATTAATGTAGGTACTAATTGATAATATAATGTATGTCGTTAAATGGTTTATCGAAATTTTCATCAAAATTATTTACGCCATTTTACTGCTTATCTGATTATTTATAAATTATCTGATAGTAAGTGTATTAAATTATTGTAATTTGGATGAAAATGTCCACTTAATTAATTCAATGGGTCAGGTTGCACTTTTAAGGTAGGCTAAATAGGCTGAACCAATTTATGATCAAAGGCAAAAAAGAAAAGGGGGATGGAAGGATTCTGTAAGTTTTTTTATCCAAAGGCACTGAAAAGACGCAGGTAGAAATGCGACTATATGTGACCTATATGAAAAAACATACTATGTACCTAAAGCTCAATCAAGTAGACCTATTTTCCAAGTCAAACGGAAGATAGAATATGTTAGCACACGCACTAGTTAAATGATGCACTAAATTATCATTTCCTCGGTAAGAGTAACAAAGACTAGCAAGAGTCATCCTCTAAGGAAATGGATCGTTTAGTCGTTTGTGAATGATAAATGCCGACTGGTGTCTAATTTTAGATGAGTAATGTCACCGCGGAGACATTACCTACATCGTTCCTACTTTTATTATTCATTTCAGGAATGCATTTTGAAAAATTTGCACTTGCTAACTTATAGAGAAAAATTGCTTTTGCTCTTTTCACTTTAACGCTTTTATTTTTTATAGGTACTTACTAGCTTACTTGAGGGTTACTGTAATACATTTCACGCTGAAAAACAGCTGTCGCACAGTTTTTGGTGGCAGCGTTTGAAGTAGAGAATTGGTTTTCGTCACAAGTACTTATATGCGCGACAATATACGAACCAACCACGGAAAATCCAATAGTGTGAAAGCGCTATAAAATCCAAAAATATGTCGGTGCAATCTAATAACAAGATTAAAAAGAAATTCACACAGTGATACAAACTTTAGTAATTATTAGACCATTAAGAAACAAAATAAAACTACCCAAATCTAGATCATCAATCAAACTTTCATATCAAACCGGAACCGCAATCAAGAGTAAGCAACAATTAACGTTTTTACTACGCCAAGATGTTTACCAGACAACAGTATTATCTCGGCCGTTCATCTTCAAATAAAACAAGGGATCTTAAACGCCTTACTTTCAACAATATATTTTATAGTACTCCTTTGATCTATAGACCTTTTTGCTGACCGCTATAAATGCCTCGCTTTAAGAGATAAAAAGTTAAGTTCCTTTGTGTAGAAGTCGGTCAAGTGACTTCAAATGTAATGAAAATCCTTAGGTGCGCGAGGGAAATTTATCTCTTCCAATAGTTTGTGTTTATCGTTCGCTCTTTGTAGTACACGTTGATTTGATTGTTTTAACGTAAATCTTTTTTGTTTACTTTGTCAATGTGTTTGCGTTTTCTGAGATAGTTTAGTTCAAAAGAAGAATTTTATAGACTTGTTTCAAATGATTGCACTTCACTTAGGCATTCATAGAGGAAGTACCGATTTATGTATGAGCTGTTATTATGAGCTTGGGTAGTTTAACTTTTTTTGCGATAATTTTAAGTTATTCAGCTTACCAACTATTTTATAATATTGGACTACGAAAACCTTAGAACCTAACAAATTACATCTTACAATGTAACAACGCAGATTGTAGAAGCTGCAATGGTCGATACGGAGATCGTCATACAAATTGGTTTTGGGCGATATGTATTCTGATAGCACTTTGGTCATGCATTATAAGTAGGTACTGACCTAGAGAAATAGGCCGAATTGAACTGATGGTCAAAGGCTTCGACCTGTATATTTGTAACAGCGTGAATAGCATTTGAATTTTGATGTTAGTTCTGTATGAATATGTTTTTTTTAGATGATGAAAGCCACTGTGTATGGAAATATTGTGTTTCAGATGGGTTATAATATACTTGTAGGATATGTGCTCCTCTATATTTACTCGATTCCGTAAAATTTCTCCTCTATTAGATAGTACAGCAGAACGCCATATAGCACGTCACACACACTGTCCTCAGGACTCATCTATTCTCACAAAAAATAAAACAGATCAAACATTTCCTCATCAAAAACCAAAACGAGAAAATGAGATCAAATAAAACACCACAACTCAAAAACAAAATCCTTTTGAACGAACAAAATTTTCCCAAACAACGCTCTCACCTCAAACGAAAACACGACACATCTCATAACAACAATTTGTTGGCCACAAACAAACATGGCGACCAGAATAACGTGGTTAAAACAAAGTGCCAAGATCTTGCGGTGAAACGCCAAATTTTAGACCAAACGTTGCGGTCAGGATTAGGCGAACCGGGTCAAAAGTGCTCTAGACCGTCCGAAACTTTGCCACGGATTTTTGGTAGACTTAATTCCGGGAATAGGATTTGTGGAAAGTGGAATTCAAAATAATAATTTGCTCCCGTTTGTAGTTGGCTGTATTGAGGGAATGAAGAGCTTATGGAAAGACCTAGCTTTTCGTTTGGTTGCCGTTATGGAAATAGATGACCCTTTTAAGAGCCTTTAGGAAGAAATACTAAATTGATGCCATTTTAGGTACACACACACAGTTCAAACATTCTATATAAACAACACTGATATTGGATCGTTCTTAATATTAAACAAAAAACACTTTCTTTAATCATTTCCCGTTTTTTCCACATCATTTCCCAAAGGGAAGGTCTGTTCTTGGAAACCATGAAATGGAATTAATAGGGTATTTCCCAATTTACTCGTTATTTAATATTAATTGAATCGAGATCGTTGTCAAGAGCATTTATCGGAGCCGATGTAAAATGAGCATCACCTTTTCAATCACAGTTGGCCTTGGGCTATTTATATAATATTATTAGCTGAGAGTTGTCAATTTGGAGTGAAATTTCATGATCGAATGGAATTCTATAGCGAAATTGTTTTAATTCGATTTCAATATTTGATCCGTTCTATTTATAATTTGATCATAGCTTTCCTTGTTTGCTCAGTCCAAACTAATTATAGATTCAACAATAATTCGTCAATATTGTGTCTCTAGCTTCCACCCGCGGTTTCACCCGCGTCCCGAGATAACTGTATTCCGGATAGTGACAAAACTATCCTATGTCCTTATTCCATGTCTAAGCTACCATCCATCTTTCAGATTAATTGGTTCAGCCTTTCACGGGTGACAACGTGACCACGGGATATAGGGATTCATTTTTATATATGCATTTTATAAATGCGACTATGAAAAATAAATATAAATATCCCTTTCAATTAGCCAAGAAAGCTGCAATACAAATGAACAATAAGCGCGTTGCAAGCGCAGATCTGCGACGTAACGATAAAACGCTTAGTCGGGAACGTCTGAACTGTGTCGGAGAAGTTGAGGCTTGCGGCGGATTGCTCAGCAGCCCGGCTTGTGGAGACAACGTTGAGATGCAAGCGGTGGACGATGAGAATTATTCCTTGGGAGGATATTTGTGTGAATTGCTTTGGGCATCTTAGTGTAGCTACAACTTTGGCGTGGGATACTGATGTTATTATACCTATTCATCTCATAAGTTACATTTTTTATGAATGCAATAACAAAAAAATTTCATCCCGTTTTGTGTGTCTAAAAACTAAGCAGTGAGAACGAATAGCAATAGGGACGTTTAACCTATTTAACCTAACCATTTACTAAAAAACTGTAAGTGTTATCCTACACCAAATTACGTAATAAACCTAAAAGATTTCTCACCTAAAAACTCATACAGACACTTTTTCCCATTACACGTACATTGACATTACCAAAAAGACCGAATATATCCAAGCAGCGAAGTTTGCTAAAGATTTCAATCTAGATAAATCGCAATAGTTCACAATTTACGGCAAGCACCGACGCCTCTAGTAACAGCCTTGTTGCCTCGTTACTACTCGCAGAAGCAAGCGAATAAAGTTTTCTTTGACGTATTTGCATTGACGATACACCTAGATCTTTTTAGATTTCATATCGGCAAAGCGGTTCATAAAAGCGGTTTAGAAAAGTCTTTATGCAGCTCCTTTGGGTATTTTTAAACGTGTGGCTGTCAATTAGATCTTTTATAGTGTGAAATGTGCAAAGCGGTTTATATTTAACTCGTTTATTTTTGATAAAGTTATACGGTTATGAAAGTCGATGCAAATGATGGTTTTTATAGTTTTGATTCGTAGTCTATCTTAACACTCCATTTGTCAACTTTGACTGTCATATCCTAGATAACACTAAGTATTTGTTTGTATACATAGATGCACCCTAAACATTCGTAGTTAGCCATACAAAATGGTAACTTACTAAAGCTAAAAAAGCGTGTAATTCTCTCCCACATAAAAACAAGCCTTTAATTTTATTGGAAGACTCGAGATCAGTTAAGACAGCGATACATCAGAGTGGTGCGAAGTCGCTGATTACACGATGTAAGTCCGACGTGCATCGTGCTACTGACGCCCCGCCCGACGTCAATCAGAGACACGGATTGTGAATGTAACAGAGTGTTTTAAAAATTTTAATGTACCTACGCAATTACTATGTATGTGATGGAAAGTAAATGTATTGATTTTGCACTATAATGTTCATTTGCTAAAGATAATCGTAAAGATAAGTTTACACCTGATTTGGTAGTCCATTAATAGGTACCTACCTCTACACTCTTTTTTACATTGGTGACATAAAATAAATAATTGACTAAGTGAAAAATTTCAAATCCATAGGGCAAAAATATAGGATTTTTTTTTCGACGTCTGACTTCTGTGATTATACAACTGAGGAAGGAAAGTCATTCAGTTCTCCATGGATTATACTCATCTGTGTTTCTCAATACTGCAGTGTAATGAAGTTATTTTCTTGTATTTCGCGTGTAGGTGTTCGGTTATTGTTCCGTTTGATTTGTATTCGAATAATGAGTGGGTATCGATACTGTTATGAATTGTAAGCTGCGACGATACTTTATGATAATGCTTTGCATTTTGGTATTGTTTTACTACATATAGCTTATGCCTGCTGCCATGCTATTTTGCTCCATGTAAAACTCACTGTACTTAGTAGTTAGATACCTACAGTCCAAACTTTTATTTGATCATTAGCTAACAAAATTAGTAACATACCTAGTGAATAAGCAGTTACTTTTTATTGTTATATGTTTACCTAGTCATTTCAATTACTCATCTACATTCGGTAAAAAAAATAAATACACAGGTGTAAAACATAATTTTACTTATTTTACAGTCAATAATTTGATATTGAATTGTACTTTATGTTCCACTTTATTTCTCAATTTTACGACTCCGAAACAACTGCAAACAATTACCTACAATTAATCCAAAAAGTAAGTACACTTTAATTTGTTTAAAATTACACCGTCTCATTACATTCCGTCTAATTAAACATCGTAAACGGGAAATATAAATACGCTTTTTATATTATCCGTGCTAAAATTACGTTGTTCTAGAACAATTTTCGCTGAAGCAATTAAGTTAGCAATTAAAAGCTGGAAGTATCCGTAGAATGTCGGCTGGTTGGAATTTGTCAGCAACCGGGTATCGTGGGCCGACCTCACTGACCTCACCTTTAAGTTTCAATTAATGGAACAATTTCATTTGTAGGTTCACACGACTGTCGGGCACTTGAATCGGAGCTACTTCGAATAACACATACGTAATAGGCTACTCGGAAAGTCTTATTAAGTTTAAAAAATGGTGCTCAGCTATTTTTGAAGTGGTTTTAACTAGCTTAGCGATTGTTAAGCGGGAAGTACCTACTTATTATGAGTGAAATTCGATTGCAATATTATGTCTTATGTATATTCAGTATTCGTTACTGTAATTCTTATGACTTGTAATGGTAAATAGGCTTGCCCAACCTTTAGGCCACTGAAAAACTGTCCAAAAGAGAACCCTTTAGTTGCTGTATATTCGGATATTACACCCAAATAAAATATTCCGTAACCCTGTTCCGTCTTTCAAGAGATACTTGATAACAATTCCTTTTATTTACTAAGTTGGCTCGTTCCCTCATAATAGATATTTATGTTTCATGGTGTAAGAAACTTCTGACACTTAAATATGAAGTTATTCACTTGTTTTGCTTCGGCTGCTGAGGAAGGTACAATCTGAAGAGTTTTAACCCCTACTTTTGGTAATGAAAAATACCTTTGCCAAATTGGCACTGAATAACTCTGCACTACTACATATTAAATATCTAGATTTTTGGAAACTATTTAAAAAATATAATTATATACACCACTTTTTATAAGGTTTCATTTGAACCTACACATCGGCAGTCTGTGGAAAAGTAAAAAGCTCATTCCTTATTTTATAAATCCAAGCTTCCATAATCTATTTCCCGGAATAAACGTCACAATGGGACCAAATAGGCCTCATTTCACTCACTCGAGACGTTCGAGATTGAACCTCATGGTAAAAGTCGAGCGCGCTCGCACCTAGCAATTACACTTGCATAGCCAGAATGCACAACTATCAAAGAAGGTTCCCGCTTCGTGAGAAAATATCTCGGCTGCACAAACGCCAACTCGGCTTTAAACGGCCACATCATAAAAGACCCATTCCTCGCTACTCTACGAATGCACTATATCCCTACTAATATTATAAATGCGAAAGTAGCAGTCTGTCTGTTTGTCTGTTACGCTTTCACGTCTAAACCAACGAACTGGTTTTAATAAAATTTGATACAGAAATAGAGTTGACCTTGAGAAAGAACGTAGGATAGTTTTTATCCCGGACTTTGAGTTCTCTTGGAAACGCGATATAACCGAACTTGATAGGGTGAAGCCGTGGGCGGAAGCTAGTTTATTTATAAAGGAAAACGTGAAAAACTTGCACTTCAAGCTCCGCTTAGCAAATGGGCAATGTTCTACGTTTTCAACTGTGATTTGCTGGGATAAACGTTTTATCTTTGTGCTGAAGTCTGATGTAATTTCATTTTCAGTCGAGACGCTTCACTACCCGTTACTCTCTCTCAAATAAAACTGAGCGGACAGTTTTTATGTTTCTTAGCGTCAGACAAATGAAAAATCGTCAGAATTGTATAATATTTTCTTGTTTTAGCGAGTAGGTAAGGCTGGTACGTAGTCGTCGGTGCCATAACAAACAGAAATTATAAACACAGATCATAATAACTGTAACACTAAAATATATTCTGTGCCATCCATGTAGATGCTCCATATGAAGATATTCTCAGAATGATATTGGCAGAAAGCCAAACATTGGTACTGGCAGATCAATCGCTTTCAGTTATTTCCAAATAAACAACACGCTTCGTAATATTCTATCAAACAACGGCAATCATTAGCCTTAATTGTTGAAGGCAATTTGAAAGTGCCATAAGACTTTGGTTAGGAGCGACACCTACGCACCGCCAACGCTCTCATCACGACGCCTCATAAACTTTGTTTGAATTTTCGACAAGTCGAGAATCGTGTAATAAGCCATCGCCTTTAATATTAATTAGTTACAAACAGGGATCAGAACTCGCTGATTCACACAAGTGTACAATTAAACTCAAGGAGCAGGTGGTGATTAAGTAAAAGTTTCCGTCTGTAAGTGACTACTGCAAGTCACACATGGAGTACAAAACAAATGGAGTAACCCAGCGTCTGAGCGTTGACTTAATATTTTACGTCAACAGTGATGTAGCTTAGACTAAACTATTTAGTAAAATAGTATCTAATACATACATACTTATAGCTTTAAGGTAAAACTAAATTGCACCCACGTGGCTTAAAATATAAGATAAAGAGAAAACAATTATTAATCAGAAAACTTAACACAAACTCCAACAGACCAGATCATACAATCAACGACCAGCATCACAACAACAATGAAAAACACAAGCAACACGACAGCTCCATTAACTCCCTACTCTAGAACAGAACAGCATATAATTAAATGGAGATGCAACTTCAACGAAGTCGAATGCAACATGAATATTCCATTGCTAACTGCAACTTGGAGCTGATATCAATGTCATGTAGCTACTGACAAGGATATGGTGCTATCGCCATTCATATTTTAACTAGTTAGGAGTTACGATGGAGCGAGCTCGTCACGTCCCCAAGTTTACTTTGGCTTAAGACGCTGAAATCCTGTCCTGTGCTAGGTTAGTTAGTTCATATTGTGGTGGAAATATAATTGATAAAGGCGGCTGGAACGATATTAATTGAAATATCTGAAATATACTTTATTACATTGTGTCAATTCTTTTATTTTGGATATATAAGACTCAAGGTTCTTTGCTGGTTTCGCATGGGAGGGGCACCGCCGGGTCCTCGTCGAGGCTTTGGGCGGCGGCGACCTCTCGCGTCCGGCCCTGGTTCAGGCCATGGTCCGGGGCGAGAGGGAATGGGATGCCGTCGCCTCCTTCTGCGAAGCGGTCATGCTCGAGAAGGAGGAGGCGGAACGCCAGAGAGTTCGCACCTCTCATCCCGGCCGCCGCGCTGGACCAGGTAGACACCATGGGCGCCGGGTGTCGCGAGATGACTCCCGGCCACCGTAGGCGTGGGTCTGTGGGCGGTGAGTTCGGGTGGCTCATCGTCCCTCTGTCTACTTAGACGACAGACCCGTGTCGACGGCGCGCGTTGTTCCACGCGCTCCTCAAAGAAATGTCAGCAACCCCAGCGGGGCCCAGCAGGGCCAAGGCCTGCCGGGGCTGCGGGTTGTTCGAAAGAGATACCGCGGCCCTGGTACATAAAAGGCCTATGACGGAACACGACGGTTTTTAGTCAGTAAGAGTCTGACACTCCCTCACCGCTGCTAACCCACAGCGGGAGGGGTCATTTGATGATTTTTGACGTCGGAAAAAAAAAAAAAGGTTCTTTGCTGGTCTCAATAATTTAACTATGCAGTCTTAACGACAGTACTCACTTGTCTATGGTTACTACTATACACTTCCTTCTCATTGTAATACCTTAAACCGACATATAATATACATGTATGTACAGTAGACATTATCTATGTTTGAGACACTAATTCTCAGTTTTCAAAAATATAAATAAAATAGCAATATTGTAGCGTACGAATTGTGTAGTACACAACACGACAAACTATCCCCATTAAGGTCCTATGTTCCATGGTGTAATTAAAGATAAAATCCTTACAAGTGCGAGGGGCCGCCGCGACTATCGAGGCACGTACTATACTTAATTGTGACACTATAGCGTTTAATTTGCCGGTCTTTACAGTACATACAATATAGAGTTTTAAATACGTTAGCTGCAATATGAAGTTGTGTAAAACTTCTAGAAATACTTTAATAAGAACTTCGAAACTTGGAGGTTCGGTAGATGGTAGGTAAGTTTGAACTAAAATGCTTTGAGAATTTGCTATATCTGAGCTACACTAGAAAGAACCCACTGACTATAACAGTTCAAAATTATTCCCTTAAAATGGCAACTTATTTAGATGTAAACTCGCCACGGTCGTATCATGACTCCTATTAGCGAGTCAAAAATCAAAGTGACCTTTTATTCATTTCAGTTCCCATCTACTTAAAAGTAATTCGATTAAATAGCCCTGTATTTACATTCATTACGTAAATCGTTTACTAATTAAGTACAAAATGACGTAAGCGACTAAGCCTCTTGCAATGATTACGAAACAGTTTAGACCAATACAGCTTTAAATGGTAAGCCTTTACAAACCTCTAATTTGAATTTATTGTTGTTTCGACTTACTGGGACGAATTAGTACGAAACAAAGTGGGTTGAAGGAAAACAAGCCTACATGTAACTTTTATTTATTTTATTTTATTTATTTAGGATCTCCAACTAAGGATGTACACATAACATGACATAGGTATGTAGTATAAAAAACAATGGGAATAGTGTCGGTGTACTCCTTCACTTATAGGAACTTCTATCTAAGTGGTCATAAGTTTGTTTGAACCGTTTTGATCTTCTTGAGCAGACAGTTCCAAAGATTAAGAGCACATCCTCAATTGATTTAACTTAGTAAAACAGTACTAAAGTTATTTTTGACTACATTTTTATCAAAAACTTTTAAGTTATACCTAACATGTAAAACTATTAAGTTTGAAATACACAATTCATTGCAAAAAAAAATCTTTAAAAAAATTACAAAAAAATGAAGACCGAAATTACACTTTTACAGTATAAAAACGACATCCGTTATCCCTACCCTCTTAAATAACACTCAGATATTTACCAGACTATATAAAGAGTCTGGGAGTAAGTAGGCACAGTTAGATACAAAAGATCTCTTTGATAGCACCCTCTATGGATCTCCCCAAGTTAAACATTAGTGAAAACTTTCCGAATAATTATAATGCGTTGCACTGAGGGATCGACGCGAGAAGTGTGCGTACTTCAGAATAATGATGCTTGAAGGGAACAAGGATGTCGAACGATATTTTTTCACTGGATATGTGAAAACCTCTTTTATATTTTTTATATGTAATTTCAAATAACACTGGATATGATAATGGAAAAGGAAATTAAAGTGTTAAAATCTGGGAATTTGTTGTTTTTAGGTAGGGATAGCTTCCTGATTGACTTCCTAATTCTTAAATACAAATTAAAATAAACCAGCAATTTTCACGTACAACGTAATGTCTATTTATTGTCGATCTAAGTTTATAGAACGTTGTATAACATGAAAGTAAAATGTAACTAACATTGAAATAACCATCTACACAAATTCCCTACACCCCATTTATCTCTAGATTTAAAACACAAAAAAACAGCGTCCCATTTACGAACACGCAACAATTACTACAGCAAAGAAACATTTTCTTCCGTCGACCACCGAAATAAGGCGGCAACGTCCGCGTTCGAGCGCACTAATCTGTGTTTATCGCATTTATCTAATGCACAGCGGAACACGTCTAGCATATTTCAATCTAAGATTATAACATGTAACAACTTTCATCATCATCATCATCATCTCAGCCATAGGTCGTCCACTGCTGAACATAGACCTCCCCCTTAGATCTCCACAGATACCGGTTGGAAGCGACCTGCATCCAGCGTCTTCCGGCAACCTTTATAAGGTCGTCTTTCCACCTTATTGGTGGACGTCCTACGTAAGAACTTTGCATCACATTAAAGTAAAATGTAACTGGCGTTGAAAAGTCGTAACGAAACGAATTCCCTGCACCCCATTTATCTCTAGATTTGAAACACAAAAAACACGCAATAATTACCAGAGCAAAGAAACATTTTCTTCCGTCGACCACCGAAATAAGGCGGCAACGTCCGCGTTCGAGCGCACTAATCTGTGTTTATCGCATTTATCTAATGCACAGCGGAACACGTCTAGCATATAGATTTTATTCCACGTTCGTGACCGGAATCCGTTGAGCTGTGTGGAGGGAAGCGCGAAGACACATTGTTTAGCAGCCCTTACTACGAATGAATCGATAGTTTGAGAGTATTTTTTGATATCTGAGTTGTAGACAGTGTTTAGTATACTTGGGAGAAAATAGATAGGCGTTGATGATAAAAATAATTTGTAATTTTTCATCAATCGATATTTTTAATACCCTTAAGTTGCTAAAAATGCAATAATTTAATAAGTTGCGCTTTTTGAATCCGACTAGGCCTATATAAAAACAAATACTATTAATGTCACATAGAGATAATAATCAGTTTGCCAAAAGGACAATAGAGATGAAACCTCTCAGCTAAGTTAATCACTTGTAGCAAAAACAGGTTTATTTATTTAGTGCCATAATTTAATTAGGGCCATTAAAATATTTTTTACCTAAGTAGCCAGTTTATAATAAATTACTAATTTATACAAATATTTCACTGAGATCATTTTTCACAGTCGCTTATTTCAATTATTCTTGAGACAATAAAATGTTCATTATTATCTTTTGTTATACGTTTTGTTAAGTTTTTGTCAGTTATACCACGGATTACTTAATAGTGTTATGCCTAAATAACCGTGTTTGGATAAGACTGTGATGATCAAAATCAATTAGCAACATGTAATCATAATTATGTCTTCCAGTTATAAACTTTACTTTTTTCAAAACCCTTCCTACTAAGCTAAGCACCATGTAAGAAATTTTACACCCAACAGTATTTTTAAATTAACTTTTACCGATGCAACGAGTGCAAAAGCCAGCCCCACAATGTAAAGACCATAACACTAAAGATAGGGGTACGTACCTTTTACACAAAGATAAAGACTTTACGTACATTTTATACAGAAATAACGGGTTTTCGAAAGAGTTTCGCGTCTATTATCAGTGATAGTGCTGTTAAATGACGCTTTTTGAGATAATGATTCCTTACTTTATTAAGATGATAAAACATTTTACGTTTGCAATAACACTTAAGCGTTTAAGTATGAATTGTCTACTGTATCCATTCACGTTGATAGATGGCCCTTTCAACTTTATCTGTACGTAATTAAATTACAAAAAAAAACTTCATTTGTTATTTTTTAAAACTTTTTAAGAATTTTAGAAAAAGTTTTCTTTGTAAAATGAAACGATTTCTTTTTAAAGTTCTCATTTTTCAACGCTATTAAAATATAAGTAAAACAACAAATTTGAACAAGTTTTAATCAAAAGATAACAAATCATGAGTCGTGAATTCTTTAGTCTTGGCGACATTGTATTTTTTAATTAGAGAAACTTACAATTAAATAATTTATAGACTAGTCATTCTGTGAAAAAATATCTAACTAAAGCCTAGCTTAAGATACAAAGTACTATAATTATGTACAGATTTTTTTGCAACACACTAATACTTGAGTATTAGTGTAAAAAGTAGACTTACTTTGAAGTAAGTCTACTTTTTGTATACTAATATGGACATTTTTCTAACTTTTTTGATAAATAAACTTTTAAATGTAGGCTCGAAAACTGGCAGAATCGAATCAGAACATATGCGACGAAGAACCATCACATTTAACATTTAAACCATGTTCTACGACCCCGTAAAATATAATTTCAAACCTAAAACATAATATCTAAAACGCCGCACATGTTTAAGAAATAAAAAGCTTTTAAAAATTTCGGTGGCCATTACTTTGCTAAACCCACAGAGGCGGTATACGAACACCTATCTTTTCTGCCAGCATGAAAGGAGGTGCTGTGTAATGCTTTCTGAAACCAGGCTAAACATCCTTTCAGGAAAAACTAACGTAAAACCGTGGAGACCGGCAAAAGGTGCAAAACTATTTTCCAAAGATGGCTGGACTGTCTATAGTTACTTCATTATCTTCAGTGTGTTTACTTCACCTTTTCATTATTATTTTTTACAATTTGAAAAAGTCGTAGGTAATAAGTATAACGAAGTAACTTTGTTCACTTTGTTATGACTATTCACAATCCGATATGCCGGCCATTTATAAATTCATTTACAAAAATTAAATTGATGACCTTAATTTTGTTTTTGTTACAAATCCAGCGAGAACTAATCCCATTTCTACATTGTCAAAGTACACACCGCAAAAAAATCCTGAAACCTTTTTCCTTACGCCCGACCTGACACTATCACCATAAAACACAAGTATTTCTAAGTAAAACCCGCCTTCCTATCCACAGCCTTAGTGATCTATGTCACCGTGCCGTAAGTGGGCCGTAAGCGTCTCAGGTCGTGCGATTATCGTGCGGGGCACGTGGCATGTCCTATCCATTTACATGCTAATGCGATACCGCCGGAACAGACCCGTGCTGGTGCAGCATTGTATTGTAAACACCGAGTGATTCACGTCACAACGATTTGATGTGATTAGAATTGGTTAGTGTTCTCCTGTTGTGACTTTCGATTTTATTCGGGATTTTGAAATTGAAAGTTCAGGGGATCCTTATTTTATTATTGTGCACCGATTTGATGCTTAACAACATTGAAAGCTTTCATCATCAGCCTATCGCAGTCCACTGCTGGACATAGGCCTCTCCAAGTGCACGCCACTGAGATCGATTTTCGGCTTCTCGCATCCAGCTCCTGCCAGCCGTCTTGCGCAAGTCATCACTCCACCGTGCCTGAGGACGTCCTACACTACGTTTGCCGAGGCGCGGTCTCCACTCTAGAACTCGTTTACCCCAACGGTTATCGGTTCTTCGGCTAATATGGCCAGCCCACTGCCACTTCAGCTTGCTGATTCGGTGGGCTATGTCGATGACCTTGGTTCTCTGACGGATTACCTCATTTCTGATGCGATCCCTCAGAGAAATGCCGAGCATAGCCCTTTCCATAGCCCGCTGAGCGACTTTAAACTTGTGGACCAGCCGTACCGTCAGTGTCCACGTTTCGGCTCCGTAAGTCATGACAGGTAGGACGCACTGATTGAAGACTTTTGTCTTTAGGCACTGTGGGATCGACGATGTTAGGACTCGACGCAGCTTCCCAAATGCAGCCCAACCCAACTGAATTCTCCTATTCACCTCGTCCTCCAAGTTGTTTCTACCTAACTGCAATGTCTGCCCGAGGTATACATATTTCCGAACAACTTCGAGAACGGCGCCGTGTATCGCAATCGGTTCCGGTAGAACATGTTCATTGAACATGACCTTGGTTTTGTCCAAGTTCATCCGTAGGCCGATGCGTAGAAGATTCAGCCAGGTCGTTCAGCATCTGTTGTAGGTCCTGCAGCGTTTCCGCCATGATGACGATATCGTCAGCAAATCGCAAGTGAGAGATGTGTTCGCCATTGATGTTGATGCCTCGTCCTTTCCAGTTCAGCGTCTTGAACATATCCTCCATTGCATTAGTGAACAGTTTCGGGGAAATAACATCCCCTTGTCTCACTCCTCGATGCAACGGTATGGGCCTTGTTTGCTGATTCTGTACTTGGACGGACATTGTAGCGGCTTCGTAGAGACATCTCATCACTTGGATGTATCGCCAATCTACTTGACAACGCTGCAGGGACTCCAGAACAGACCAGATTTCAACCGAGTCAAAGGCCTTCTCATAGTCCACAATGCTAGACACAGGGGCTGATTATACTCTTCGGTCTTCTGTATAATCTGCCGCACTGTGTGGATGTGGTCTATGGTGCCGTATCCGCTCCGAAACCCGGCCTGCTCCGGTGGTTGGAATTCGTCGAGTCTTCGCGCAAGTCGGTTCGTGATCACTCTTGAGAACAGCTTATAGACGTGGCTTAGAGGGAAATGGGTCGATAGTTCTTCAGCTGGGTTTTGTCTCCCTTTTTGAAGAACAGGACGACAACACTCCTACTCCACGCCTCTGGAGTTCTCCCTTCAAACAGGACGGCATTAAAAAGCTTCTGGAGCTCCCCCAGTACGGGCTTTCCTCCTGCTTTTAAAAGCTCTGTTGTAATGCCATCCTCGCCAGGGGCTTTTCCATTTTTGAGCTGTCTCAGAGCGATCTCGATTTCGCCACTGCTGACTTCTGGCAGGTCTTCGGTGAAATGGCGTGTTAATGTGGCTCTAGAATCCTCATTTCCGGGATCAGGTCGAGATGCATGCGATGCGTATAACCGGCCATAGAAATTTTCCACTTCCGAAAGGACTGCCGGCACCGAAGAAACGACTTCTCCACTTGTTGTGGTCAACTTCGTCAAGTGGCTTCTTCCAAGAGATTGTACGAACACCTGAATTGATTGAAAGCTTTATATCATGATAATATTTCCTCGTAGTAACTATTTCTACCATCATCATCTGCCTAGCCTTTTCTCAGATCTCACGTGTACAAGTCAAGGAAAACCTTACGTTTTCAGAGAATGTAAGAAAAACTATCACCTTGCATCAGTAGCTATGTCCGTAAGACAAACTAGAAATAAGGGACTTTCGATTTGACCATCTATTATGACAGCATCCCTTGACAGATCACGTCTGTGTATCCAATCCGACATCCAAAAACGAAGTCTAAATACTACTACGATGTCAGCTCAAAGGTGCACAGTCAATCGTGAAGTAAACTTGGACCGAAGTCCCCAATGCTTTGAGGGAACCGTTGAATTTTGTATGAAATAGCTGATGCGACCGTACAACCAGCAGATAGATGATATTTCCTTCCCAAGACTTCTTAACACAGCATCAAATATGTACGACGTATTTTCACATCTTGATTTTACGTTTCAAGTAGTAAATGTCAATTTTTAGTGTTGCGCTGTTCGGTGGCAAATTAGTTTCGTGATAATATTTGTGGAGTCGAATGCGAGGGGGTGTCTGCACAAGAATTTTCGATTTACACCCGGGTGTAAAATCTGCAGCGTATTTTATTTATTTCAGTCGCAGTATGGACGTGTTCTAAATAAAATAAATGTGATTTTTTCGTTTTCTTATGGTGAAACAGATTAGAATGGATTTAGATCACCTAATTGTTATCGCAGTGAAATAGTTTCCATATCTGAATTCAAAATACAAAGGTATAATTCCCTTTGTAAATCTAGCAATATGCCACATGTTTGACTGTATTTGACATAGTGTTTGACCCGACCAAAGCCAACGATTGCCTTTGAAATGGACCATGAAATGTGGTTCATGTGACACAAATTCTAGTTCCTACATCCAACTTTGACATTATACAAACTAATGCCTGTGACTTTGCTCGTATACCTACTCAGAAAGCTCAATAAATATTCGTTGCGGCAGAGGTAACCCTTTGTAATTTTCAGCCCAGTTCGTAAATAAAATTAACCACTTAATATGAGCTATGCTTACGCATAAATAAATTAAATACATAATAAAATTACTCGCAAATAAATCCGCACACAATCCGCAACATCGAAAATGCAAATTCGGAAATTAATACAAAACAATCAAAAATATTTATTTGTACACACTCATTGAACCGTGCCGGCTGCAGCTGTCACATAAATAGATACTGTCCGTGTATTTAACTTCAGTGAAACATTTCATCGAATATTAATTAGTAATGTTTTATTATTGACAGACGTGATCCTGTAAAATTAAAGGGTATTACACTTACGCATGTCTCTGCGTGGGAAGAGGCCACTCCAACAGTAGTGCAGATAAAAAATGCAGATGAAAATGTAAAAAAAACAATGGATATCAGAACTTTATCAGGAACAGGCCACGAATGCAAAAATGTTTTACAACTTCACACTTATTTCAGTAAGAATCCAAATCAGAGAAAACATACAAATAAATAACACATCAATAAATATCAATTTATATTTAATTATATGAGATTGAAATTCTAACACGTGGGCCAACTAATTATTGGGTTATCATACGATAATTTAGTAGTCTAACAATATTATTACATGGAAAATTCTGATATCTAACATCATTGTTTGTAATATATTTAATAAACTAATTTGTGGAAAGGTTGTATTGTGTCAATTACTGGCTATAGTCTATTTTCGGTACAATTATGCGTATGGAGATGCCAAAGTTAGGCGAATCAGTCTCTTGTGTTATATAAAAACATGCTGAATAGTGTAGGTATGCTAAAAGATTACTTATAGGAAAATTGATTCAATTTATGTGATTAATGTAATAATAATAATATCACCTTTATCACCCTTTATCAATGACCATCAATTGATTTTATGACGTTGAGCTAAGTTACATCGACGCATTAACATCTTCGTGCATATTTTTATACAAAACATTTATGAAGTGAAACTACTAAAAATAAAATTATATTGCTATTGACGACCCTTAATAAATTTTAATTGCTTAGTTATATTGTCGTATTTATTTATTAAATAAACAAAAGTGCAATAAACTCCGAATTCAAAGACGTTCTACGCAAAAAACCCTCGAGTTCATAAGATGTCACGCGGTGAAGAGCTGTCAATTTCTATCCTGGTATCAACAAACGCTTGACAGCATCTTTGTGAATTCCTTTGTGTGAAACCGTGAAAAATATTACGGATTTTACAAGCTATAACTTAAATAAAAAACAAATCTGAATATATGTATCTGAAAAATTATTAAACGTTTTATTGGTATTGGTATATTGGTTCTCTTGGCGAATCTCTTTGTACACTGTATTGATTTGTTTAATATTTTGACGATTTTGAAGACAAGGATATTTTCTATTGTTCCTGGGTTTATCGAAATCGAGATCCTATATTTTTGCTTATTGCAGTTTCCAACAAAATGATTCTTAAAAGGCACTCTAAATATAAAAATCATGTAATGAATACCTCGTCACATTTAAAATCAATATTACTCAAGTGATATGCACACAATAACTAGAAAACCCAGTTTTTGTTAAAATTCGCTATAGATGTAAACAATACATTTGAATCACACAATACCTATGTTTTAACAAAAGTCTATCGACCTATGAAATACAACAAAAAATATTAACCACAATATTTATTAATTAAACGCGGTCAAAGACTCGCAGTTAATTAACATAAATATGTTAAAATTAACACGTGCATTTCCTAACGTAGAAAGTTACTGTTTAAACTGTTGCTATTTTTAACTCATTTATTTATATGGAACGTTGCATTCCTTTAAAAATGAAATAAAGTAATTAATAAATATTTTATTTTTATTTAAATGTTCACCTGGGCTCATTTTTATTTTATTTTTAATCAATTTTTACTAAAATAGATCAATGTCACCCATACCATACCCATCGCATATCTAAATAGCACTGCGTGATTTGATAAATACTTTGTAGGACGAAAAAGGTGATAAATAGTAGTACGAAAGTTGCATTTGGCTTATCAAATATTGCTATGACAATTTAATATACTTACCTTAATGTCTTTAACAAATAAACAACCCGAGGAAACGACTCTAAATTTCTGTTTAATAAGGTTGACAATGCACCATCGTTCCACAACTCTATTGAGGCCTTCATTTAATCCATGGGATCTAAATAGTATTTATGTAATGCCCTCCAAAGCTACCTACATAGATCGTGTCACAAATTACGTTTGAAATTCATGGGAGCCAGCAATAGCTTCTATTAGGCAGAGTTTAAGCCTCCCAGGAGACCGCGGCCTCACGCAATGAATGGTCTTATGTAGCCATAACAAATGGCAATCATGTTTACTGTTATTGTTTTACTTGACCAGTATATTATTGGTTTCATTGCTTCATGAAGAAAAGGAACGTGTGTGACTATTGATCAGCATGCTTTCAGAACAAGATCCAAATTTGTCTTAGGGTAGTGCTTACTGGTTCCGCATAATGTTAACCGAGAAATGGCATAAGAAAGCACATGGCCTGATTTGGTGATTCATTTTAATTTAATTCATTATATAAAACTAGCTCTTGCCCACGGTTTTACCCGCGTCCCGGATGGTGACAAAAACTATCCTATATCCTTTTCGCGGGTCTAAGCCATCTCCCCTCTAATTTTCAGCTTAAACGGTTCAGCCATTCTTGAGTTGTAAAATGTGTAACTAACACGACTTTCTTTTAAATATATAGATGACCACTTTCATAGATATTCAACAATTCCTCAGCAAATAAAGAAGCTCTCATAACGAATTTCTTCGTATTTCGGAACGTACCTCGCCCAAATATTCAAGAGTGACATCATACTCTCACACGGCCGATTTCAGTCTAACTAGTAACAGGACTGAGTCGCACGGACCGTACTTCGGACACGAGCTGTTCAAGCCATAAATGTTCAAAATACGACGTGAAGCGAGCCTATGTGCGGCGGTATGGAGGCGACTGACGACCGTAACGGCCGGAATCGACATGTATGCAAGACACTTTATGCCTAGCCGGCCGATACATTTCGGGATTTGACTGCAAATGCTCGGCGTGTGGGAATTACCTCTAGTTTAGTAGAGAAATCGTTTAGGTGGAAAAGAGGTTGGGGAACTCTTTTCGTGCTTTGATTTAAAAGTTATGTGTGTAATTCTTATGAAGATGCAAATTATCATTGGCAATTTTCAACCTAAATATAATGTAAATGCATCCTTTCAATTTGGTTGAGTTCATTTCAAATATTCAGCCCACTAATTAAAATGCTCAAAAGAAATTCAAACCCTTTTTTTTATACTGCAGAGCCTTATTATCATATCATTTTATCAAGAGCTGACACGACTAACGAAAAAGTGCTAAAACTCCAAAGAGCCTAATTTTGGCGTAGTAAATTGAGAAGTCACGAATGTTAGTGAAGTAATTAATTGTTGAGATAAAGTAAATAACAGGTGCAATCCAGTTCAAGTGTGGCATCGAGCCAACGGAGCCTCTGTGAACTGAACAAATAGAATTCCACAAGTTTTAATGTCTGCTACATACCGGACTACATTGTTAGACAAACTGGAATATGCAATTACTGTTTACCTAAGAATCTGTAGGAATACCTGGAGTTGCTCCTTGTTTCTTCATAGGGCTAACCTTGTATTTAAATATTAGCCTATTGCTATGCACTGCTGAACGTAAGCGTTCACCAATGACTGAATGTTCTGAGCAGCTCGCATCATCTATCCGCTACCCGCCATCTCCTTCAGGTATGAACCAGTCCATGATAATGTACTGATCAATATATAAACACCATATACTTCTTCACAAAATTATAAGATAAAATGCCTTAAATTCTTTTAGACAACTGCAAATGTAATTCAATAGATTAAGCCATTTTAGAGTATAAACGTTACAAACACACAACCTTTCGCATATACAAAAGTTATTCAGCTAAGATTAGGATTCAACGCTAACAAATCACAGATTACCCAAATTATCAATTGGATACCGACCATTTAATAAGAGATAATAATAAATTGACGTCAATAGAAGTCTGTGTTATTTAGCCTTTTTTTAACAGAATGTAGGTACTATTAATGAATTAAAAAAAAACAAATGGTCCACAAAAAAGTAAGAAATGTTTTAAAAAGACATCCACACCAGTTTTCTAATTAATAAAATTCAGGATTTTTATTTTTACGTACCTCATGGCCGTTTTTAATTAAGTTCAGCATTTATATTTTTTTATTCGCACTATTTAGATTGGATCTTTTTGGTCTGCGTAAATTCTAAGTCACGTATATCGTTCGCGTGTACTTTATGAATGTACTGAATTCAATAGGCATTTTGAACTTCGAGATTCCGTAGTTTAGTCACCTACACTATTCCAGCGGTTTCACTACTTCCCACACCTGCATCGAAAAAAATTAAAAACCTCCCAGGATATTACAAATCGTCGACAAATTGCTCAAAGAGACTCAGCATACATTTCTGAAATAGATGAGAAGTCTTGAAAATATTGTTTACTAAACGTTCATCCTAAGTCAAGTTGAGTAGAAATCAGGTGCATATGCACCTCTAACACAACAACTTTATCTCAGATTTTAGGAACATAAATCAGTGCAAAAAATGTCTTTGCGTCATCCCAATGTTGTTCTATGCAAATGACATTTAATTTCTGCTTGGATACTAAAACGGCATTATATTAAACATTTACTTTCTGTTTTTTCTTATCTTAAGAGATAAAGCTAAGGCTTTTGAAATATCTTCAATAGTGATGCGATAAGGTTGTTACCCGTGTACCGTGGCCCGTAAGCAGTCACTTGGATAAAAAGTTAAGCCTTCCTCGATAAATAGGGCTAAGTAACACTAAAATAATTTTTCAAAATCAAAAGAGTAAAAACAAACTCATTTTTATAACATTAGTAACATCAGATAAATAGTCTCAGTTCTGTAGTCTTTGAAAAATAATAACAACCAATCATGTGTCAGGTGCAAAATAACAATATTTTAATGATGCTGCATTTATGAGAGTTCAATTACCTACCTACCCTATATACCTACATACCTACCCTATGCCTACTAACTTGCTCACTCGTCAAAACAAAAAATATTATAAAAATATCGCGGTCATAATCTAATTAATGTAACCATTGTTGTTGCTATAAATATGTACTACGTTCTTCTTACCTATTTCCCATAATCATTATTAAAATAAAGAAGATATATTTACTTGAAAAAAAAATTCTTTTTTGCCTAACAGTTCGTAATGAGAACCATTAATTTTAATTTAGTCATTTAAGTGTGATAAAATATTTTTTCCCTAAAATTAGCATATTTATTAATACAATTATGACTTCCTTGAATATATTACTAGGTAACAGCCATTAAATAGGTTCCGAAGGCAATCAAATGCTTGATAAGCAAACAAAAGAAAATCTCAACATTTTAGATTTAACAAAAAAATATCAACGACGTAAATATAGAGACGATTTTAAAACAAAAAATAATAGGACATTATCCGGACGACCTGAGCAGTATATATTGAGAGGTTTCTTGAAATCCATCATCAGTGTCATCCTTACTGCTAACAGTAGAAGGAGCTTGTCAAATAGTTATTTATTAATAATTAATTAACAATGTTCAAGTCACAGTGTTTGTTGTTGTGTTTGTGCTTCGTAGCTGCGTCTTTCGGCAATATCGGTAATATACAATGATAATCAATTCCGTTAAATTTTCTTAAAATGCTTAATTTTGCTAAAAATAGATTTACTTTTTTGTTTATTTACTTTGTTTATTATTTTTAACTTCACACCTTACGAGAATATCGTAGATCATATAAAGGTCAGGTTTCCTCAAGATGTTTCCTTCACCTTTACTCCGTCACTAGTGTCCAAGATTTACCGACTTAGGAAGTACATAATACAGCTTAAAGTTACATTGGTACTTGTCTGACTAGAAAGAACCCCTTACTTGACAGGCTTAACCACTTGGCCACCACGATTTACAAATTCCATACATATTAATCCTATTTTTTTTTCGCAGCTCCTTTCATTGACAAATGCGAATGGAGCGACAAGGCCTGCTTGGTCAAGTCTTCGCAGAAGGCAGTACCATTCCTAGCAGCTGGCTTGAAGGAAATCGGCCTCCCGCCCCTGGATCCCTTGAAAATGAGCAAGGCTACGTTACAAGAGGGAGAATTGAAGATAGAATTTGAGGACATGACTGTCATCGGTACCAGCAAATGTAAAGTGGTTAACGTAGAGTAAGTATTTCTTTACTTATCCTAATTATGTGTGACCTCTTGACAAATCTCCATACTATCGAAACATATTACAGTCTCTAGCTATTCCTGGATATTTTACCTTTATAAATTGAGCGTAGCATCAGAATACAACTTACTTCCATACTAAAGGTAGACTTCATTACAATCAGTTCAGCTTTGGCATTTAAAATATTAGTTAGTGGTATTTTTTTATGGGTTTATCACTACTAAATAATGCACTAACTTTTTCACAGGCGCAACTTGGATCAATCTAGCTTGTTATTCGAAGCTGAATGCCCAATCAAGGTGGAGGGTACCTACACTGGATCTGGCAAGTTAATATTTGCGCCTTTCGAAGGACATGGTGCATTCGAAGTGCAGACAAGTAAGACCCTTATTTACATAGTCTATTTTCCTTAAAAGCTTTTCACACTTTTGATTCAATTTTTAGAAGTTATGAATTTACTGTCTTTTATTTTTATATTCTATCAAATTCTTTATCTATCGTACAAAGGTACAAGGGGAGCCTGAATACGATTTCCCGGACCGATATATCGAGAAAGAATGTTTGTCAATTTTCTACCTGACAATAAGTACTTAGCAGCCTGTCTGGATTTTCACCAAATGAGTGGCAAAAATCTTATATGATTAGTTTTTATAACTAAGATAAAATAGACATAACCGAATCGAGAATACTTTTTTGAAGTAGAAAAAAATAAAAGATTGCATATATTGTTGTCACATATGATTCGTTAAACACATGTTTTTTTGTTTAGACAAAATCTTCATCTCCATCAAGGCGGAGATAAAGACTGTGACCGGCGCAGATGGAGTAGAACACTGGCAGGTTGGAAAAGTTGAAAACAGTTACGACTGTATAGAAAAAGCAACGTTCAAGTTCGAGAACCTGTTCAATGGTGATAAGTCAAAGGGTAAGATAACCTATTTAAGTATTAAGATTTCAGCTATTCTATCTGGTGATTTCAGCTGGTTACTTGATAAAAAGCACGTATCTCTGTCTTGGTTTAACAGTCGGCGATGTTAGGCAATTTTTGCTTCATATTCGGTCTGATACCGGCTAAATAGCTAACCTTTATAGTGCTTACTACCTATTTATTCAAACCCGTACTGATTTATTTATGAGCCAAACCAATTATTATCGTCTGACTTTAAAGTCTTCAATGTACGGATAGGTTAACTTTCGTCTGAATCGGTTGAACTGTTTCAGCGTGAAAGTATTAAGTTCAATAGCACAATTTGCAATATTTCGTAACCTTAAATTTTAAGAAACCCAATAATCCTTCATAACACTGTATACCACATAGCGTATCAGATTCCGTCTACAGTGACGATCCACAATCCAACATGCCGTCTTAATAAAAATATTATTTTTCTATTTCAGCTGACCCAATCATGGTGATCTTCGACCAGAGCTGGAAGGAGCTCATGAGTTCAGTCGCCAAGCCCATCGTGAACGCCATCGTTGACGAATACGTCAGTGCCATCAAAATCTTTGCTGATAAAGTACCCAGAAGTGAACTTGAGTAAAATAACTTGTAACTTACTAAGCATGCTTTTGCATTGATAACGTAGTATAAAAGGAATATACGCTCAAACCTAAGACCAATGACACAATGTTCTTTTTTTAAATAAAATCTAAATTCAATTCGTTCGTTTTTCTTTCAAGATAAGAACACCACTTTTACATGGCAACTTCTAAGCACATTGTTGTTTAAGTGAAAAGTATTATGTGGATATATGACACTTTTTGGGGTTTATCAATATTATCACCAAAGAATCCATACTTTTCATGCACAATCATCATCATCATCATCATCTCAGCCATAGAACGTCCACTGCTGAATATAGGCGACCTGCATCCAGCGTCTTCCGGCGACCTTTATAAGATTGTCACCTTAATGCACAATAAGTCACAACAATTAATTTGCCGCTTCAAAATAAAAACACACCAACTCGTTACAAAATTATTTCACGATAATTAAAACATACCTCTTAAGTATTAATTAAACAATTCTATAAGTAGCCGGTAATAAAAACTCAATATTTATTTATTTACACAGTAAACACGGTAGGCGGTGGAGTCGCCATCAATTGCATCATTAATATTTTTTATAGTTAACTATATTCACGATAATTTAATTGAGCCGTTCGTGTGTGTAGGTAATTAAATGCACAACTCAGGCGCATATCTGTTTGGGTTATAAAACAGATACAAAGTAATAATTTTAAATCGACGGTTAAGTTAAGCTTTTGGTCACATATTAGCTACTGAACAATCAAATCTTTTCTGATATTATGTGTTTATATCTTCTAGCTCAGTAGGTTCAGTTTAAGTTACAGTCCTTTAAGATTCATTATGCCTCTCATTCACATTTCGTAAATCAACTCTCATTTTGACAACTTCGATCTTTTTTCTGTAGTACAATTCTCTCCACTTTTCTTGAATTCCACTGTACTTCCAAACTACTAAGAATATAACTTTTGAAAGTTCCATTGGTACTTCTACTTTCTTTCCGTAAACTTGTTCTTCAGATACGGGCTCCTTAAAAATCCGCTATAAGTATTAATGCTTACTGTAATTAGATAGTTATATCTTTAACTAGAGAAACCCAACTTCGCATGGGTACCTATTATATGAAATAGATATACCTATTCCACAACTTTCCTTACGAATCATCTGCCTATCAGTAAAAACCACATGAAAATCAGCGCGGCAATTTTTGCTCTACCAACCTATAATACTAAGTGATAAAGATCAGGTACTAGCTCGAACACCTACCTACTACCTTGCCAACTGTAGTGAATCTTAGTATACTGACAGCACCTACTTAACACAAACAACATCCACAGTCCACTTACAGGCGTTAATCATACAAATCACTTGGACGGACGACTCACTAAATTCAAATCGCACTGGTCCTCCGTCATTGCAGGGCTGTCAGTCGAGAGCTGTAATTAGCGCTCTGCCAGTGAAGGGTGACGCGACTGGACAAATGACGCTTGGAATAATGGAGTAGGTAGTACCTACTGGTACACTTCTTGAATATTAAGTGACAACCCTGTGCAGTTTTGAGAAGGGAATTTGTTTTTGGTGCTTTTGTTATTCTTTTGTTTTTATTGTCACTCTAGGAATTTAAATCCTATCGACCAGTTTCACTGGTCATTGATAGTCTCTGATAGCCTATCAAGAAATTATCTGACAGATGAACTCTATATAACTTTTGGTTTTACAGGTCTTGGCTATTTATATCTGGCAGAAAATACACATAAAAAGCCTATATCTGGTACATAGACTTAATTTTAAAAAAATTAAATTAAAAATTATCTATCAGATAGGTAACTGACACTTTATCGGTAGCCAGTGAAACCGGGCCATGAATAATGAAAACAATTGAATCAATTAGATGTTCGCTTCAACAAAAATGTATGTTTTGTGGCCCTAAATGACTGCGCCGACCTTTTAGTTAATCTATTATTTGAGGAAATTAAAATCTTCATTAAAACTATGAATACAAAAAATAGAAGCAGATGCCTATTTAACGGCAATTAATGCCGAAGATATTTTTTACTACAAATACCCGTATTAATGTAGCCATAAAAGTAATGCTTTAACTACAAGTGGTTAATTCTTTGGTTAAGTAATATAAGACACAGCATAAATAATGTCAGAATACTAAGTCGATACAAAATTATTAGGAAGGAAATTAATAGAGTTAGAATATTACACATAATATGTAACGTTACAATATTACACTTTTGAGATATGATTTGGCCAAGAGAGTGCCAATATATGGTACTACCTTCTGCCAGAGGTTTCACCCGCATCCTGTGGAAACCTCTGCACGAACCCGGATAAAAAGCCTAGCCTATAGCCTTCCTTGATAAATGGGTTATCTAACACTGAAAGAATTTTTCAAATCGGACCAGTAGTTCCTGAGATTAGCGCGTTTAAACAAACAAACAAACTCTTCAGCTTTATAATATTAGTATAGAAAGTGTGATACAATAGTTAAATTATCGTGAACTTTTTTCAATAAATCTCTGTAATCCTCGCCTCCTTTTTTTATGTAACTAAAGGTTTACTTTCTAGTACTGTTCTAAATTTCGTCCATATTGGCACGTCGCAATTCAGACTAACAACGTCAAACTTTAGTCCCTTTAACCTTCTGACACAGTCCAACTTTACACAAGCCGTCAGTTGTTCTCCATTATATTTTACAATAAGTAAACTGTGGGAATAAACTCGTAAACAGAAAGCTATAAACTAACAAAATTTTTGAGTTGTTCAACGTGGCGGACCGCAGAATATTATTAACAACTTTTATTACGGAATGCGTCTCGTAAAAGCATTTTATTTTCATATTTTTTATTTTATAAACAATATCGCGCCTGTCTGTTAATTTAGTAGACGTGATTTTTTTACAGCTTTCTTCAATTTTCTTACTTGGACGATAAACTTTAAACTTGGTTAACATATACCTATACATATTTTTAAAGTAATTTTACTAGTCATATAATCAGATATTTCGCTGAATCTGGTAAGACTTCGATAACATAGTTTTACTTGCCACTGAAAAAATCATTTTTCCCCTTTTTTCTATACATATTTCCTTATTCATTTAAATACTCCAAACAAACAACAATACAGATTTCGAAATCTTAACGTTTTAATAACCCTAACACGAAATACCACCAGCTAGTTAGGCAAACAAAATAATAAATACCTACTCCCACTTAACAGCTCCCAAAGTTCAATCACTTTTGAAAACCCCCATCTAAGTCTAGTGCTATCTAAACCTACGTACAGTAGGTACCTATTGAGTTGTACTGAGTACGGTCGTAAAGCTTCAACTGTGAATTCACAGATGCGACGAATACAGTTTAAGTGAAAAGTTCGACGTTAGACTCGTTTCAAGTAACTTGTAAAATAAAATGTTGGACATCTTTACTTTTTTTTTCAGCGTGTAATGTAAGAATGGAGAGGGACCATTTCGACTTATATCGCGTAATATACTTAACAGTGAATAAAGCTCACTTTAAGCTACTCTTAGAACTTTCTTTCTTAATAAACGCAATCTAAAACAGTACACCAAAAAAATACATGATCTTAAGGCATCCTTTTCTACCCATAACGAGACTTTACCCGCAGCTTCAGTCTGTCTTCGTAGTTGTAATATCAGTAAGGTTTATTAGGTAGGTAGGTTTTATTAAAAGAAACTTATCTCATTAATTCTTTATTTTAGTCATATCTTTATCCTTTTTTTATTTGTGTACCAATTCCCATACTTTCGTTCTAACGTCTTAACATTCCATTGACACATACATCCGTGTCATTTTCACTCACTGTACTGCAGTTTGCACTGACGAACTTAACTTGTGTTTTGTGTTAAGTCTTTTGTTACGAAGATTTATTGCTCTCTTTGAAGTTACGGACTCTGATCTTGGACAAGCATTATCTACTTATAGTGTTTGTGGTTTCAAGTATATTGTGTTCCTGGTTTATTGAATTAACGATAATACTTTTGTTTTGTAAGTTAATTGGAAAATAATGCACGCCTGGAAAGTTTGTGATTCTTTTTGGGAAATTCTTTGGATGGAGTAAATATAGCTGGATAGCATTATGTGTTCAGTTTAGGCGAACGGTACTCATTAAAGTAAAAGTCAAGTACAATATTAAATTGGTTGACATGTATTTCGAATCATCGTCATGGTAAGCGCTCCTTTCATTAAATTTGGTTGGTGATATAGGTATAAAAGATAGGATTAGATTCATAAAGTTGCGAAAGTCTTTAGGAAACTCTTTACTGTATTCATTAGACACCAGACATTCAAGGCTAAATCACTTTACATACACTTACCGTCTTAAATCCTGAAACTCCTTGAATAATTCACATACAAAATTGTTCATCAAATATGACGAATATTTCATGCGATAGACATATCAAACGCTGAAATAACTGCGGCAGGCGTAATGAAGTCGCGGTATCACAGGTGGCTTTCATGAAATTCAGTAACACACGTTCAGTGCACACGGCACACTTTTAGTCGGCCGATTGTTTGTTTGGGCGCATAAATCAGCATGGAAGACGAATGGCAGTATGCACATTACGTAAATCAAGTATCTATCCGGTATCAAACCGACGGAAAACTTAGATTGGAATCAAGATTTTCTTTAAAAAAAATTGTTAAACTTCGAGTCAACTGTCGGCCGACTATTTAGTTTTCAGTGTGCGGGTATTGTGTATGTAAATTAGCTTTCTCTCATTTTCCATTTAATTTATGAAATGCATTATTTTACGCCACGTTTATTCTACACGAGTTTATTAAACAACATATTGCGTTTATTCAGTTTTATTTTAATTAATTTCTAATTTAGTTGTAGTTTTGTTAATTTGCAATTATTATAACAAAGATGTGTGTGCTCTTTATATTTAAATATTTTCATCATCTGTAATTTTCTTTCTGAAAGATTATTTCATTGACCGAATCAATACAACTGTAAGGAGCGCGTTGATCCAATCGCTGGCCATGCTAAGACAGACCCCAGAGGTCTAATTCTGTGCCTAGTTTAAGTTACACGAGATTTAATATGCGAAAGAAACAAATAAATGAAAAAAATTCAATCTAATTGATTACGTAAGATGTTTTTACACGTTAAAAGGATGTAAGTCCATTATTCCGATACGTTGTAAAGTTAAGTGTATTAGCTTAATACCCCTCGTCGTAAAACGCAAACTGGGTTAAAAGGATGACCGCAAATCTCTTAGAGTATGGACCCGCAATCTCTCACTGCTTGTCCGATTGACATACATATTTTAAACTGCATGTCAGGGCTATGTACGAATAATACTACATAGTTGGATTTTTGAAGCACTGGTAAACATGAAAATGAAGTATGTAGAAAACGCATATTTCGTAAATAATACTTGGGGTTTATAAACATAATTTCAGTGGAATCATAATTGGGGTATGTTGAAAATAATTATTTTTTACCTATGACTTCTTAAAACTCATGTTATGCCCCTTATATATAAGGGTTATGGCCCTTATATGTAAGTGATAAAGTATTAACTGAAAATGTAACTAAAATATAATTTTAAGCGCCTTACAAAATACGCATAGCAAATGTTGTACATTACTGAACTCAAATTCTATACAGATTTTATCAGAAAAACCTCCCTTTACATATTTTAGAGGTATATAGTATAGCATTTAAGCTCATTAAGGGTGAACTAGAAAATATACTATAAGTATAAAACTCCAGTAAAATATAAAATCTTTTTATGGTTTCTTGATTCGATTCATGTTTGAAGTTTTAATATTCTTTCATAAACTAGAAACAGTTTCCTTTGAGTCATCCGTATCTCGCTATAATAAACTTAAAATTTTTTGCCACTTAAAAAAAATACGCGTAAAATGTTTTTGTGAAAAGGCTGTGTAGGTACATTATTGTTAGGTACACACTATAAAACTTTTATTTTATTAATGTTCTCAATAAAATGTGTCTAGCCAAACCTAATAAAAAGGTGACGCAAAACTAAATTAAATCTAATATTTGAAAAGTTTTTATATCATGCAGCTCCAGCCTTTATTTTGTTAGTAAACAATAAATCAAAGACAAATAAACTATTTAATTTTCTCATATTTGTTTGTCAAATTAAAACTTTTTCTATTTACTGTTTCAGATTTTATGACAAAAATAAATTGAAGTTAAACGATACTATGGATTTATTTTTGCAATTAGTATACTTACATAAAAATAGATAAAGGTTTTAAACTTTCTAGATTGACGTTCATGGGGACACCATGTATAAAAATAATCGGGACTTAAACGCGATACTGCATAGGTGGTACACACTGTATTACACTTATATAATATAAGACTAGCCGTTTTCCCGCGGTTTCACCCGCGTCCCGTGGGAGCAACGGGATAAAATATAGCCTATGTTACTCGCAGATAATATAGCTTTCTAAATTGTTAAAGAATATTTAAAATCGGTCCAGTAGTTTTTGAGTTTATCCATCACAACCAAACAAACAAACAAAGTTTTCCTCTTTATAATATTAGTATAGATAGTATAGAAAAATAAATAACTCATTTCATAGATAACTCTACTATTACGTAGTAGGTAATATATAAGTATTTTTTAGCCACAACGGCACTGAATTTTAAAATCACACACGATCGTAACATATCTATTCTGCAAACGATGAAACAAATGAACATCACACACATCTCACTCACGATGCTAACACGACACGTTCACACCAATCCATCATATGCTTCCATCATCATCATCATCCCGATGTATCCTTCTGGCACTGGGCAAACACCTCGAGCTATAACTTGCAAGCTCACTACTGTCATCAATGTGTTACTAGAACCGCTGGCAGCTCAGTAATTAAACCGACCGATATGGACAGACTTGGTCCCGGATGTACGATACAAGGGAACTGGGAAATTAGCTGGCAATTCGTACAAATAGATCGCGTATTGGGATTTAGAGTGGGAATTCGTATTTGAGTACACTTGCGTTTGTGTAAGTTTGAAGTAATTTCAATTTAGTTTAATTATTGTAGTTCTATTAATTAACTTGCACTACATGTGTATTAATCATTGTTCAATATTCTCTCAGCATTCTATAATATCTCAATTTAAGTAAATTAATAAAATTAAAGAAGATGTAAACAAAAAATCAGAACATTCTACAAAACTTTACTTTTAAACACACGAGGCGTTAAATGTAAAACACAGACTTTTCAATCCTAATTATAAGACCATAAGTACGAATGACAACTAATCAAGACTTAATAAAATGGCGGCCCAAAAGTATCTGAAAGAAAATGAAACAACGGCAAAAGACAATCCTATTAAATTACTTCCCTTACATGATGTAACTGCCGAATCCTCAGCAACAATAACTCAACCAAATCATTAGTCCCGATAAAAATAAATCTCAAATGTAATTTCTAAATGCATCCACGCGTCCCCTGAAGCGACAGGTTATAAGGGGGAACAAATACATTGGCAGAGATATCAGTCCCCCAGTCATATAGAGGTACATACTGTCATACATATGGGAAAAAGGTCGAAAGGAAAAATACGTAGCCTTAAACTTTGTTTGTTTTTTTACAAGTGACTGATGAGAAACGGAGGATGGTATTGGATGTTTACGTGATGTTCTTTTGTTTTGTTTTTGGCGCTAGATTTGGTATATAGATAAATAAATAAAGTTTCCCAGAAATGGGGGAAAATACTTACGGCTGAGGACAACTGTCTTATCGATAGAAGTAATTTTTGTAGACACATTTCGTCATATTGATTTAGACGAAATTTGTCAGTTTCAGGAAAAACATCGCGTACTTATAACGTTGGTAAGCTTGACTTTTCCAACTTTCTATGAAAGCTTCGCCGAACAAATGAGATACGGCGATTTTATAGAGTTTTCTTAGATTTTGTTCAATACCAAGGCTTACCCAGAAAATTCCCTGCAAATCCTTACTGATGTAACCTCTAAGAATTTTCTCGGTAAAGAAATATGCTTTGGTAGAACCTTGTAGCTTCCCGTTTATAAACATAATTTCATTGAGTTTACGAAACCTTATTCTACTGATAACATCTCAGAAAAATCTAACCAGGTTGGTGTAAAAAAACAGGCTTTAATTTCATTTATTCGCAAAGAAGGTCAAATGTATCAGGTTAAGACCTAATGACTACTATTTAAGGACTCCAAATATTATTTGCAACAAACGCATCCATCGCATACTACATTAGCGTCGTTAGCCCATAAATATTCATCCTCTGAACTCAACCGACAGGCGCAAGTGGATATTGAAGGCATTCCAGACTGGCCGCTCGATATATCTGCGAACAGACCTTGCAGACTGAATGCTATCGACCAGTCCAATACGACACCTTTATCAGTATTGTAACTGTCGGTTATTGGATTCGGAAGGAATTTTTGAAGGTCTACGGTTGTGTGGTGACGTTGGTAGGACGTAGGTTGATATTGCATTCTTGGGTGCCAATTCAAAGGTGATGCGTAGTGGTTTTAAAAAAGAGCTTTTCACCTCTCAATGTCCGCTTTTGTATATAATGTTTGACATAAGTATTATGTATGTGTCCAAATGAATGTATATATTAAAACATGGGAATTAGAAGTCAATGTTTTCGTGCATATTTCCAAGTGAGCATATAACTTCACGAAATCAATTTTTGTCACCTGCTCTTTGTGTTCGAATATAGTATTTATATTTCAGGGAACTCAAATCTGGGAAATAAATAAGCTGCCTTTTCAAGGAGTATCAGTGTTTTTGACGAAGTTATTCTACTCTTTCTACTTACAGCTAAATCCAAATGTGTCGCCAAAAAAATCAATAATGCATGATCATAATAATCAGTGTAAATTGAAGGATCAGCCATTGACCGTCAATCCCATAGATTATCCGCAGACGTGCCGAATCCCATTGAGTATAATTCTATCTGACATCTTTATCTCTTCACAGGGTATTGTTAGCTATGCCACTGATGGTATTAGATTTGATACGAATATATTATTACTAGAACACTGCTAAGCTTATGTTATATTCAGAATGTTCTTGAAGAGGTTTTCTTCTTTGTTTCGTTTAGATATTTTGGAGTAGGTTTGTACGTCTAGTAATAGATAAGTATTTTGTACTCTAAAGGGACTCCAGGCTTGTTTATTATAACTGTATTTGGTTGTACCACTCTTATATAGCATGATAAAATATGTGTCATGAACTTCGTTATTATATTTTCTTTAAGACATATTTTTTATTGAGGATACCACGAAACATTATAATTTTGCTTCTAACAAATTAATTAAAGCAAACAAATCATATCCTCAATCCCTAACATCAAAAAGCAAATTTCTCACAAAAACAATTCACGATAAATCCATGTAATTTATATCCAGAAAATTTCTTTGCATTTTTATCGCGGCTTAAATGTTAACAAAATATTTGGGCAGCTTTGATACTGACGTGCCCTTCGTATTAATCTCCTAGTGAGATAAGAAGCATTTCTGTCTCGACAAAAACGGTAACGTTTTTCACGGAACGAGGGAAAAACTCAAGTATCGATTGCGAAGACATGATTCGACACGCGACTCGAGAGCTCTCGTCTCCAAATGGTTCGAGAAACGACTTGAAACAGATTTTTATATCCCTTTGTGTTTTATGTTTAATATCATAGCTTTTACGTTACAAAAGATATCGGGACAGTTCAGTTGATTTCCTTTGTGGAATTAATACTGATATCTGAATACTTTCAATCTGTTTGTCGTTCAGAAGGATGTCAGAAAAAACGTGTCATTACTATTAATGAAGTTATTCGAGCTCTTGATAATGAACGCACATTCAATTTCTTTCGACCCAAGGATCAGGGAAAAAGCTCACAGAATGAGTTCTCGGAGCTCTAAATTGTTTTTTCGTAGAATCTCCTCTATCCATTAGTAGAACAATAATGACTTGACTTGTCACTAAAAGTCGTTCCATTTGGCTAATACCTACTAACGTAGAGTTAGTCTTATTGCGAAGTTTACGTAGACGTACGAGCAAATAAACAGTACTGAATCGTATAAAGCTTCTAATTCATATAGCATTCGAAGATGCACCCTTTGTTTGCATACTACCTCCACGAACACACGACATCGAGCCACAAAGCCTTCCGTGAAACACGAAATGAAATAAACCCAATACCGTATCATCATTGTCTATCCACGTTTGGTATTTATGTAATATCGAGTTCAATAATCCGAGAGTGAAGCCGGGCTGCGAGCGACACTGCCGCGGGCTCGCGTCAAGGGTGCTTTGGGGGAAGAAAACCCCGCTTTATAAATTGCCCCGCTATCTAAATCTGAGAGATAAGTGCCTCTGAACTTTCCAATTTCGCTACACATCAATAACACTGACAACGTAGCCGGGATAACAAATCAAAAATCCAACTCTTATGGGGGTGGGTGACGAATGGTACGCGTGACAGATACAGCGATATTTGTTCGCGACGCCGGTAAATGGAAACGAAAGTACCGTGGTAAATGTCGATTGACTTTATTTATAAACTGACTCGGAAGTATAGAAATAGTCTTCGGTAGACTATTTTTAAAATACCTTCCTTCTAACTTTGTAAGGAATTTTGAGGACACAATAAAAAAGTGACCTATATAAATCCGGACCGGTGGAAATTATCCTACAGCTCTTTTGATCAATACCTATACCAACACATACCTATCTGCATGTTAGCCAATCTGCAAGTCATGCTAATGCACTGAAGCTCATAGACAACAGCCTAACAAGCTGTCACTGGTAGGCAACAGCTCGAGCGGCCTGTCGGCAAAGCGATAACATAATGGCGTTTGCCGACGATAAACCGACAGCTTATCAGGTTCCCTCTAATATACCGACACTGTTGTTCAATTATTCTACACAGTGTTAAACACCTTTTATCACAGATACTAAGTTGATAATGACGCTGCTAACTCGTTCTTATCCAGTGGTTTATTGGCACAATAAAAGGAGTGGGTTATGCATCTATTTTATTGCAGTTAAGTACTTGGTACTTGGATGTTTTAACTTTAATGCTGTAAAAGAGGTTTTTAACACTTTCACGAGAGGTGAAGATAGTCCTAATAAAATTTAGGATATTTTCCCACTATCTGTTCCCTGCGGTTCCACCCTCGTCTTAAGGCAAATACTTCTCACACTCGGATAACCTGTAGGTGCCTACCATTTGTTTTGCTCAAACTCTAGATAGACTATCCGTGTTGTACCCAGTTATTGTGTATGTAGTAGATTTTTAAGCCCTTTAATTTAATCTAAAATCACAACAGCACCCTCAAAAATGTACAGCAAGTTAATATGAAACAAACATTAATTATATCGGTACGTTGTCCGCGCGTCAGCTCTCACGCGAATGCTAGCGTAATTAAATTAATTTAGGCAGTATCTGATCCGTAAATAGCAGGTGTCAAATGTCCAAATGACGAGGGTGGAATACCACGTAACCAGGAATCGGGCGTAATCCTCGTGAAATGATACGCGCCAATTAAAAGGGGTGATTTGAAATCGATGTCAAGTGTTTCCATAATTTTTTGGTGTTGTTTTTAGGACTTCGTGCTTCACCTTTTGACTTTTATACCTAACAACCGAGGGAAAAGTCTCTCTTTGGGTAGTGATACTATTCTTATATGCTATCTTTATCGTTCAGCCTATCAACGTCTTATGTGGGTGATTATGGGCTAATGTGTCAGCCTACCATTTGGTGAGACTCATATCGCACGAAATTGATTTTAGCGTTGATGACCGCACTAGCCCAAATAGATCCCAGTTTGCGTATCTTTCAAGTTCTGTTTTACGACTGATAACAACGTTTTCCTTCCTTTAAGTGTTTCTGAACAGTTTAATGAAACAACCTGTAAAGCACTAAGTATTGTAGTATGACTAATTGTTTTTCGCAGACATTATCATTGCAAGGCAAATCCAGAAATTGCCCGTGAGAACTCATTTATTGGACGCCGACAAATGAACTACTATAGCTTCTATAGATAGGCATTCAAAGACATACGGAAGCCTTAACAAACAAATTCTCCATAAATAACTATAAATAGGCCTGTTAGATAATAACGACCATTAGTCGTAAGTGATGCGAAGTGAACGCGGTACATCGAAGGAACGTATTCAGCCGCGGCAAATGACGCGAGACGTATTATATTAATATCATCCTTAAATGCATCGCTGGATGCAATGGCAGTTGTGTGAATCTACGGCTATTTACGTCTTAGTATCTACTCACACACTGTAAACTTTTAGTCGACCGATAGTTTTCTTGGGCTTATAAATCAGTATAAAGATGTACGCCGTACGCACATTAGAAAGATCAAATATTTAGCCGGTATCCCACTGACTGTACTCGTATACTGCAGACTAAACCACTAAACAGTCGGCCGAAAGTTGACCCATTTTTTTTAAAGAAAATCTTGAGTTTATCTTAAGAAAGTTTTCAGTCGGTCCGATATCGTTAACATTCATCTTTACTGATTTGTGAGCCCAAACCAACTATCGGCCGACTAAAAGTTTGCAGTGTATGGGACCTCTTAATGGTATTGGGATGTAGTTTATTGATTAATCGTTGCTAATGGGAGTAATGAGGTTTTGTATGCCGAAGATAAATTATAAGGCACTCAACATATTTCTGTACAGGAAAAGTGATATAAGATGAGGGGTGGTTATTTATTTATCACACAATAATATATAACTTATAGCTGCGGAAATTACACGTATTCTATACTCATCCTCGAGATCATATCAAAGAAAATGAAAAATATCACTTCCACAAAATAGGGAAGTCATGCCCAAACGACTCAAAAATCATCACCATTTTACCCAATACCTTCCCCCCATTTCACAACTAACACATTATCACAATACACACAAAAAAGCTCAAATCCAGCGAGCGACCATCGATGCGAAACTAACAGAAAAAGCGTCCCCTTACTAAATTCAATATTCGAAATATTTGACAATGGCCATTCGACCGCAAAGTGGTGACTGCTACATTACTCTTGTTACGATGCTTGGGCGCAACGCTTCGGCAGTCACGGTCAACGTTCACCGCTCTTAATAAATAAACGCTCCAATCAATGCTAGCTATCACTCTGTTATTGGTTGTAAGCACGTGGGCCTTGTTTGAGAAGGCTAATGTCAAGTACGGCTTACAGATTGAATGATTCACCTATATGGGTCCGCTTATGCGAATTTCTTATAGTTATCGGCACGGATATTGAGCTCTCGGCGGAAGAGTGGGGATCGCTTTGCATACTGTACACTTAAGGCAATAAACCAATAAATCACTTCTGCGCAGGTGAAAGTCAGGGCTCAATGCCGATAGCTATATACGAGAATTTGGGCACCTAGTTAAGTATGTTCAAAGAACAGATCCTTCATTAATTGAAGTCTATTAAGATTCCTGAAAAGATTTCTATATTAAGAGAATGTAGGTCACTTCAAAGACGTCTAATAAGTCTCTAGGACATAACAATTATGTTTTCTATTTAAAACAATGAACATATGATATTCTTAGAAGAGACTAACGAAAATATTGTGTATATGTATTTTCACACGTCGATAATTAATACGCCAGAAAGCTTGTAATTATAACGCTTGTTAGTTTTAAAATACATTTTGTTTTATTAATTGGTGTCCCTAAAGTCTCCGAGCAAATTAAACGAGACTCGTGTAGACAGCTACATACATGTGAAACCGTGTCGGACCGCTAATGACATGGTATAACATAAATATGAGCACATTTTATTCCAAACATTTGTGGGTGAGAACGAGATTATGGATGCAATGTTTAGAGAAGACAAACAAGCATATCACTTATGACAGAAAAATAAGTGACAATCGCGCTTTTCATTTTTGTTCCAACTTTCGAAATCCTTGTCACTATTCTTTACAGAGAAACGCTGAAATTAATGACGTGTTATGACTGACCTATTTGGACTACACTTGAAAGAAAAATATTCGGGAACAAAAAAGAGATAGATTCTCAAGCCATATCCTGCCGAGATGCGAGATCGTCTTTTTGAAAGCAGCCTTTGTCCGGCAAAAGAATGCAATAAGCCTGTTCCATTTATTGCACATTCAACTCAGCTGGTTCTGCAATTAATATAACAAGCCGTGTTTTATGTTCAAAAATGTTGCCAGTAATTGGCCTGTCAAAACAAACAAGCGAAAAAGAATTTAACACTCGTCTGCCCCAATCAATTGTTAACGCGTCGCCATACCAAATAGAAACCACTAAAACATAATTATAATTTAAAAACAACGATTCGATTCAAAGGTCCGAAACAATCGAGTCGAGAGAGCACTATCAAATGAAAATTTTTATTTTATTTTCGCTGCTCTCATTTACAAACAATGCGAACCCGACGGCGGAGATCTCATCAGCGATTATCTCTCGTTGTGTGGCGGACCTTTTATTTTTATTTTTTTCTATCGAGAACAAGGACGCTTGTCGGTTAGTCAAACAAAGAGGGTGTAATGATTGAATTGACGAACTGAAGTCGTTTTGTAACACCGGAACACTCTGTATCGAGTAAGACAAACATTAGTCCAGCTGAACATGGCTAACGAGCCTCTGAAGCGAAAATATTGAGAAAGGCAATTAAACGAATCAATAGGTATAGTTTTTATCTCAATTGTAGCAATTGTTCTTATTAGCAAATTGCGACAACTATTAACAAAATCTCTTAGCCTCTTGCAGAATAAAACTTGCACAATTGAGTTGGAAGTGAAAAAACCATTTCCCATCGGATTGAAATGCCATTGTTTGACTATAAATAAATTAGCTTTAGCTTCGTTCAGAGAAAGCGTCTGATGACAGATAACTGAGGCCACTGGGCATAACAAAAGCTAATTTGACGAGAGTGATATCAATCGGGAACGTGACACTTCATCTATTCTGAAACGAGTTCCGTGTGCAAGATACGACATTTAATAAGGAAGATGAATGATACGTTGCTAAATGATGAATTAAGACTATAAATTAATAAGGTACGTATGTTGTTAGAAAGGACAGTTTTAGATGTTTTAGCGAAAGACAAACTGGTTTGTTATCTTTAATCTGCTAGTGAATAAACGAAAACACTTTTGCGATTTTTTAGGCTTTGACTACCAACGGCCTCTGATATCTAGTAAGTTAAAAAATAACCTATGAGTTTCACATAATAAATTCTGTGTTTCCAGGTGGAGCCTAGTAATCTTTTCAATAATTTATTAGATCCCCATACCTGAAATATTTTTTCCAAAAATACTTTTCCTAGTATTAACAGCAATAACTTCAAGGTCACCAAACCACCACTCTACTAAGCGTAATTCCCACTAATACATAGCACCTACTTATTAACGAAATAGGTAACCTATCAAGTTAAACGAAGACATTCCCCATTCTCAAGCTCACAAATTTTCATTATTAGTATAACTTAATGCCATGCTATCACCATCTTCGGTGGAAGCCAAGATAATTTATTTTTTTGTTGGCTATGTGCCAGAAACACTTACCATTTCTTGCCTAAAATACTGTACCTAAGGGTATAGAAGCCGATATTTCAGTAATTGGCAAAGGTTTTGGAGATTATAAAGGTTATCTTTAATGTCTGGATAGTAAGTTTCGATAGGTTGGAGTACATAATCAATCATATATCTTTGGATATAGTAGAACTTCCACTGACAAGAATTGAAAAGTATTATTCGTTATTATTAACAAAGAATTTTATTCTCTTTTTATTTAATTTTGCACAGTTATTAAGCAGTAAGCAATAGAAATCACAGAGCTACATAACATCTAACAACATTATTTCATATTAGCCTTAATTTGTCATATTCGCGTTATGACATCGCATAGCTATGCAGCTTTCAATTTCAGTCCTTTTACACTGGAATTTAGAACACATAAACATTCAAACACGGGCTCTGAATAATGCCAACATTCACATTATATCTCATAATACCAACTGCACTCATCGTTAATGAATACTAGAACTTTTTGCTGCACACATACGCATACACATTTGCATTTGGTCCATATTCCGTCACCCACACAGACAGGATCTATAGTTACATATTCCAATACAGTTGCACCTATTCATCAGCTGGGCAAATGGCGGTGCTTCGCCCACTAGGTAATAAGTTCCTTAATTAATTGTTATTGCCGACTGCTGTTAATAGCTTTATTGGGCTGCGGCGCGTAGGACAATGGACTGGATCAGTATTGTTTTATGTGCTGTTGATACTTGAAGGGAAATTATAACAGGAGATTTAAACAAAATATTTCCTCCAGAGTGCATCTACCTAATGAATGTTGAAATCGCTATGTAAGAATAACAGCCTTTTTACACAGGCGGATTTTCCTTTCAGTTTTACCGATATAACCTCATTTCTTCAACAAAACTAGTTTGTAGAATTTATATAGTAAGTATAATATATTTTACATAAGGATAACATTACTAAGTTTGTGTTACTGATCTCACAGTTTATACCAAAGGACGTAAACCCGAAAAGGGTCATGTTACAACTCCTTATCTTGATACCAAGAAGTCTACGATCATAATTTATGACCAAACAACTTTGTAGTGGAAATTGCGTTTATTTAGCCTAGGACAAGACGGCCACAGTTTACCTAGCAAGTCTACAGTCTACACACAACATCTGGCTAGAGTCCACTTGTGGCAGTCAGAATTCGTAATGAGCCCCAGAAATTCCCAAGACATTATGGTTTGTAAACTGCAAAAGGAATCTTAACCAAATTCCTTGGATCAAATAAATATGCAACTGAGGATAGGTATGTGTAATTAATGTCGGAGTAAGATGACAGTGGTACGTAAAATTGCACATTTAATTGTAAGCAGATTGGTACATACTGTTCTGAATTCCTTTCGAATTATCTGATCATTTACCTGAGACTAGGTTTAAGTATATCTTCCCACACAAAATTCCTGAAGTATTACGAAAGCAAAAAATATTTTAACCCTCGAACCCTCTACACTGGTGCTGACCTATCTGATCTGACCTACCTATCAATCGTAAAAGAGCAACATTTTATTTACCAGTCTACAAACCTACAGACCTCCATAATACGATCCTGATATCATACTTAATCTAAGCTTAGCAATAAATTCGAAGAAGTGTATATTAAAATGGCCCATTGTGGCCATTAAGCCGCCATTTCCTCAACTCTTTAATAATAATAAAAGCTCCCATAGAGGCAATCGAGTTATTTTTCACTTACGGGTATCAGTAGCATGAGTTATGAACGTTCAGATCACGCGAATGTTTTCAACGAGATATAAGTTTTCAGCATTAGTTTATAGCAGCTATTCAGCTGAACTGTTATCGATGGATTCTTTTATTTTATCGATCGTTCTTCGTACTACTTGTCTAAACTAGAACCTAGGTAACAACAACGTTCGCAATAAATTAAGAATTAATAAGCAACATTAAGACATTGAATGCGTAATCAGGAGGACATGGTTTCCATTTCCTTAATCGCAGATACTCTTAATATCTTTGAAGGCAAAAGGTAAAATAATTTGATTTACTTTGATTTTTATTTCGTTTCTTTTCAGTCTTAAGTGGGGGCACAGCAATTTATGAATATAGTAAGTACATACATAAGTCTACAATAGCAAGATTAGCATTTATACATATTATAACAGAGACAAGATTCACAGGTGCGATGTATTTCTAATGAGAAAACCCAATAACAATGAACCTCTTAGAATCAAAATTGAATACTTCATACTCAACAATGACATTTGCAACTAATTCACCAGCGATGCAGAATAATTAAGATATTCAATATAATAATACATTGATAATCCAATTAGTTAGTATGAGTAATTCTCTGAACGCCTCTATAATGTTAATATTAACATCTTATACTCGTAAATTCGAAGAAATCTGTGTGTGATATTTTGCGAGAATATTTAATTTGCTTGTATGTGTGTTCGCTTTACAGCTAAAGGCTTATTACAATATTCAAGACTGTAAAGATATTTTTCGCCCTTGCCAAATTCGTGGAAGTCTAGCGGCCCAGTATATAACTTAATATAAATATGTTATAACGTTGAAGTTACCAACGAACTAAAAGGGACTCAAGGATAAGGCAGTGTCTTGAATTATTGGTATTTTTGTACAATTACAAATGATATATTCAATAACCTCTTCGCATCTCAGTCTTACCTAGGGGTATTGCGTCGCCCGGTTAACTGGGTTGAAGAGGTCAGTTAGGCAGCCTTGTGAAACACTGGTCACAGAAAGCAGACACTTGGGAAAAGGCTAGGCAAATGATGATGACATTCTTTGTGACTAGTTTTGAAATTTTACTACGTTCATAATTTAAATTTCACCTGAAAAATACAGTTTTGTACTACAACATCATAACGACTACTTATAACAATAAGTGTTGCCAGGTTAAGCGACTCCATAAAGCTACTACAAGTGCTATTGCATGCATTAACTTCAGTGACAGAAATTATCTCCCATATTTCTGCATTAACTGAATAAAATGCGAGTAGCCGTGTTCCTGTAGTGTTGGCAAAGTAATCAGCTTTTGTACTGACGCGATAAAGAGGTCGCTTTCACATAATATCACCTCTTCATTTGATGAGGATGATAATATTGTATGTTTATTAAAATGAGTTGTCTGTGGTGTCATTTGTTTTAAGACAGACTTATGTCCATGTAAAGTGAAACAAGTGTGCTTACCTAATATTACCTTCACACTTTCCAAGTATTCCGCTTGTTTATCAGATGTTCCTGATTGAAATTTTAAGATCATCTTTGGACATCATTTTAGGAATATCTATCCGAGTTATCATGAGCATGACCTTAGCTGCAGTAACAGTTTTCCCAACTAACATGATAGGTAAACTTAATTGATTTAAGTTTACCAGTTTCAGTCTAACAGTTTTCTAATGAAATCTGTTACAAGGAAATGTTCATAATCATAAAGCCAGTTTGAATCCTAGACCTCAAGTATTATTATAAAACTTGAATCTAGAATATTCGCTCGTGTAAACAACGCGTGTAAGAGTTCTCTAGAAGTGAAAACTTATGGTCTGGGTTGAATGCTTTTGATAGCACCTCATACTGTAATAATAAGTTGCAAACTAATGTTTCAGCATAAGCTTGCTAGATTTTCTATATGTTTTCCATACTTTACCTGTAAAGATTTCGGTATATTTTTTTATTTTGGATCGCACAGTTGTTACTCAAACACTCGATTTAGAGTATTCCGACGGCAAAAGCACCGATGAGATATAAGAATGTACATAGGTGAGTAAGTTATCTCAGTGTGTTGAGAAGCATTGAAGATTATAGTTTCTCATAAGACTTTGCTATACAGAATTCAAGGCCACAGTAAGATATTATGGGCATTATAAATATCAGGTAAAAAAAAATAATATCAGAGTTGATATCATAGTCTAAATATATATGAAAATTACCGAAGCCCGTTATATCATCACCATTGTAACACTATCTAAGTATCACCGAAACATAATCTCCATACACCTAACTATACTACGTTATTGTATTGTCCTAGTTCATGTTACCAAACACACATTAGTCCAATTTAGAGTACAGTCAAACGGAAACTATCAATCATTCGGTGACAGTCGCAATATAGACGTGTTACAATACGTATCCGTAGATTTATATTTGTATGATTTGTATCGTGTACGCGAATGTACCACTTATGTTACGTATATGGGATGTGAAAATGGCTTTCGGTTTTCATAGCGGATTGTGTATTTAGCGTGATGTCTTGGTTGTTATTAATGAATTCATTTGTTTTGAATTAGGCTTGGCAAGCGTATGAATGTGCTACTCCCTAGTTTTAGTAGGATATTTTTTTAGATTTGCACCCACGATGGATGGTTATGCAATATCTGTTTGTTGAACAAATAGAACGATATTTATAGACAAAAGACTATTTATAGTTACAATCCCATCGCCGGATAGAACTCCTCTCATATAGAAAATCCGCAAATATTGATCAGTCTATGTATATTGTGTCCACTGAACGAAAATAGCATATACAGATACAATATTTTTACTCTCTCCGCTTTCAAACCAAACAGTACGTATTTGTACATACAAAGCGGCAAAACCGAAACAACTAATGATCTGGAAGCGCCAAAATAATTCCTTCCAAGTATTTACAAGAACATAGAAAGCTATAAAGTAGGTCGACACCCAACATACGGCATGTAAACATTTATTCTGTATCGAGAGTATTATCCATGGAGAACAAAATGACTAGCGGAGATGCCATAACACGCTAAGTTTCCTAAGAAAATCAGTTTGAAGGACGAGTAACGTTACAAGCTCCGCCCTCATAGGTACGCCTTATTTATTTTCAAATTTTTGTACACACACATAATAAAGAAAAAAAAGACAGGAAAGAAAGAATTTACAAAGGTAATGCTTATTTCTAAAAAAAAAATACCTTCCAGCATACCAGCGAAAAGAAAATGAGAATAAAAGAGACGACTTCTTTGGAAACCAGCCCATTTTTAAAAACCGAATCAGCAATCAATTATAGCCAGTCTGTTGACAGATGTGTCTTGATAGCCGAACACCTCGTTAGTTAGTACTTAGTAGTAACTGATCGTTTTGCCACGCTTACTGTACATTACCTGACCTACCTGCCTTATTGCATCTCCAGTCATACTTCCATACTCCATGATCAGTATCAGTAGAACAGTTTACGCGAACGGAACGGGTGTAAACCAGAGTCGCCATAGACAAACTGCCTATTTCCCTTCGCGCCATTTCTCTTAGGACATCTACACATGGGCGTTATTCCGCTTGAGCGCGTTTTGCGTTCTGAGTTAGTCTTGCGATTGCACAGTTTATTGTTGTTGTTAGCTACTTCTTAAGCTTACTATTGATAATGATACAATATTTTACGTGTCTTCAGAAGAAGAAGAATTTTACTGCCCTGTTGCCAAGTTATTTAGGGTCTCTTCTTATTAGTTCAATAATTACTTGAGAGGATCAGCTACTTACACTATCACACTACTACTACACTTCGTCTGTCCGTCGGTTACAATATAAGAGATAAATCTTACTTTATTTGACGAAGATGGAAGTACAATATCTAAGTAGGCATGTAAAGCTGACACACTAAGAGAATAAAACTTCTACAATATCTCTTAGTACACACGTCAGCAACATGTCACTTCACGTCTCGTAAACTCAGGAAAAGCGTGTACTGAAATGCTGACATCTACGACTTCACGCATATGTCGTAAGTAAGCTGAAATAACATACGTTACATAAGGATCTTAGGTATTCTACGTCTTACTTCAAAAGCCTGGCATATGCTTAGGTATTGTAAAAAATAAAGTGACTATATGAGCTTGTCTTCATGGTTAAAAACTACTTAAGCAAGTTCAGGGACCACATAATCGTCGTTTTTTTAAGCAACTGTTTACATTTATAATAGTATGAGAAAACTCAGTAATCGGTAGTTTTAAAAGAACTTTTGTGTTGTCGGTGAAATAGGACCTAACAGAGAAATAAAACACAACCATTCACATTTCTTTACTACCTGCACCTTCAGCAACAAGTGCTTAATACTTACAATAAGTCACTTGCACTTAATCGCGGACCACCTTCAAGAAAAAACGCAAAGAAAAACAATCAAATACATTGAAGGCCTTATACCGAACACCCGCACAGAATCGGCGCGAAAACAAAACAAAATGGAGCGAAACAGATATGAATCTGTAAACAAAGGCATGCGTGCATTAATTCCTGTAATTTATAATCAAGTTCGAGCAACCCGTATTCGATATACAGGCTGAATTCAAGATACGCATAAAATTCACTTAGGTACGTGAGAAAAATTCCAAAATAACTGTTTGTTTGTAAAATATTTCGCGTTGCTACGTAAAAGTTTGGAGAATGTTAACGTTGTTGAAGATATTCGTGAGCATGGAATTTTCTTTTGAATGTTACCAAAAAAATCCGAGGAGTTTTTATTTAATTTACTAAGTTTAGGTAAAGTAGATAATAACGTAATTTATACCTTTATATATTGAAACTTAGTTTCAACTTGAATTGTTGATACATTCTTAACAATTCCTCCTGTATAGCAAAGAATTGGAACGCTTACAAATCCCCTTACTTCCTAACTAGCGTAAGATACAACAACGCAAAGTCGCTTATGCCTTTTATACCCACATAAGGTTGTATCCATACATCAATAACCGCCTACGCATTATGCAAACGTTACTAAGTGCACCTTTTGTTTGTTCTGCTATCGTGCGTCGGTATACTCAGTAAAATAACAATGTTATTGAGACACAGGTGTCGACTTACCGTTGACGAGATATGTGGCAGAAGGTCACTAGTACTTTTGTGTTTGATTTAATACTTTCTACCTACGTGGAAAGTTACGAGTGGTACTTGAATACGTTCGTAACTTTAGACACGACAAATAAGTCATTGGTGTATGAAAGTTGGTTGAATCTGTGTATTTTAGCGATAATAAATGTGTATTTATCAATACAAGCTTTATATTATTGATTTTATGTGCAAATTGATTATAAGCTATGGCGATTTGTTATATTTTTTTCTTCTGAGATATTACAAACTAAAACAAATATACCTAATGATTAACACTGGTGCTTATTGCTACAAGTCAACAAGACAGTGTTTACAAAATACTTAATATAAATGAGTCATTTTCACAAACATCTAACTAACTTTCCATGTATACTACTTTTCTAATTACCTGAACGTATCCATTTAATTTTAAAACTATCTCAATAACGTTGAAGCAGTTTGTAATTAACTCAATTACCTTACTTTGAAAACAGTTTTATATATCCTGAACTATTAGAATGAACGACTTGTTTTGACTATGGCTAACAGTAATAATTCGTAGTTATACTTACATGAACAAACAAAAAGGTTTTATGTTCAGCAATAACACGTGAAAAAGTATTAAGATACATATCAAAATAACAGCCAACAAAGTATGAAGACAATTGGAGCAAAAGTTATTTACGAATCATGTTTGTTTGCTTATTTTACGATCGTAAAAATTATAGTACCCTTTTTATGGCAATGTTTTTATAACAAGAAACAAATATAGGGACATTAATCAGATTAGTGGACGCCGCGAAGACTCCACTTACACTCAACTGGAAGGACGATACCGAGTTAGTGAATTTAGTTACGATTATCTTGCAACTTAGTTATGACTTGAGCAGAGCGACGCTGTAGATTGAGCATTGTATTGAGTCACAGATACCTTCGTTTAAAAAAAAACGAAGAAATCTGAACTTATTTGCTCAAATAAAGTTTTGAGCAAATAAGTTCAGATCTTCGTTTTAGTGAAATAATCTTGTTAAACAGCATACAATTAACTCTCTCTATGGATTGTTCATACGTGTGTATGTGCACATGTGACCTGGGAAATTAATTTTATATCGCGATTAAAATGAAGAAAGGGATATCATTTAACTCGTCACTATATTACAAAACTTTTCACATTACACAATGTACAATTACATTTTTCAATAAAGTTCCTAAACACCTTCATTGAGAGAGCGGACGTATAAATTCCCTGTTCGAAAGAAACAATTGACAGTAAGCTTTATGGGGTAAAAGTCTTTTGTACTTCTTTGATCATCTCAGACGAAACTTTGAAACGGTGCAGGTGTCACTACAAAGTTAGGAGAACTTTGTACGAACGAATTGTGTTGTAAATAGAGTTAGGGCCGATTGAATTATTTAGTACCAAGTCGACCCCGTTATTGCAAAATCAATAGAACATTAAATTGTTGTTTGTAATTAATTTGTGCATGTTCCGCAGTTTAAATATTCAAATGGGTAAATGGAAATTTATTTGAACGCAATGCGACATTAGAGTAAAAGTTTTGAATTTCGAAAACTTTTCTTTATGTTGCGTTCGTTTGATTTCCAGCCAGTAAGAACATAAACATAGACATAAATCCTATGTAATACTTCTTGTTTAGTATTGCCATTAGATATCCAAAGAATACATACATAATGTAGTACCATAGTAAGAAAAAAATCCAAAGGAAGTAATACATAAGTCTGCCAAACGGATTTGTTCCAATTCCAAAGCATCCGGATTTGGACCGTCTCAGAATGTCCGAGAGATAAAAATATGAGTCCTTAGATCCGGGGCCAAACGTTTCTAAAACGGTATCATATAAAGTAAAAACTTTTAAATGGAGGATCGTACTTTACTGCAGTCCGTAAGTAAGAAAGAAGTTTCCAACTTTTTATTGTTCTACAAGTAAAAAGTTTAATTAGAACGTGGAAGATTAAACTATACGATATATAAAGCTTATTCGTTGATAGCTCTTGTAATGTAATTGTAATTTATGTAATGGTTTGTATGACTGGCTTACTTAATGAGCCCCAATACTGATTGATTGATATGGGTTGCTGATCTCTTATTGCCTCGAATCTGATTCATAATTTTTATTATTGGTCATGAATGTCAATTTTGATCGTGTGATGACTTATTTATTTTATTTATATATTTTTATGAAACATACAAATAAATGCATAAACAATTACTTTTACTATACTGGGTTCAATAATGTTCATCAAACTCAAGTATAATTATTCTTACCCTTCCATTAAAAACAATGTCAAAGTGCCAACAATAAACCTTCTGAATCCTTCACAAAATCAGGGCATAGGTACGTCATAAAAATTAACAATATTTCAGCGAACTCATAATACATGTGAACCGCACCCCCGTTTTATATACGTCATTACTTTCGTGACGTCACTGACGGCTGCGTTTTGACATTTTAATGTGCCATTCTGTACCGTAGCCGTTTAATGCCAAAGCTTTTGTTGCCAGTGTGCCACTGGCTGGCAATTTATGTTGCCAGAGATAATTTAGTGGCTGTTTTCCATGTCTACCTGGAATATGCTCGGTAAGATACGAAGGTGATGTATGGTGTGATAAGTTTGGTTTTCGTGTTCCAATATTAGGGGAATGATGTTGTTTTCTTTTGTTTTTCCTTGTTCGAAGGAACGGTGAGTAATTGTGTGACACGTCGTATGTCAAGCTTACTTTTATGAATGTAGGTATAACTTAACCGTTGTAATAGATTTGATAATGCATTGAAGCCGCATTTTGAAATAAATCTTATTTTCATATACAGGATCAGTATTTACGCCGTTGTCGATATTAATTAAGAATTTCTTTGTACCATTGATCGCATGATTTCTGACCCAAAAATTAAGAGACACGTTAACCATTTTCATTTAAGCTCAATTTCATTGCAACTGACTTTTAAGTTGTCGGTGCAATTACAACAAAAGTTTCAGTTTTCTTAAAATAATTGTTTCCCAAGAACTTCCACGTTCAATTATCAAATTAATCGTGAAAACTCTATCTCGACTGGATCACTCGTTACGGTATTCGGTACCTACTTACCTATAATATACCCAGTTCTAAAGATTCCAGGAATATGTAACAATGTAGAACATCTAGCAGAACCACAATCTTCTCCCAGTGTTGCGGTCTGGTCTTGCAATAGGTGTATAATTAGCACGGGGTATCGAACGTGCAATGAGCGCAACCGACTTTAATTGCAGCCACGATTTAAATATACCCGGGTAAGTGCATCGACCGCATGGAGAACAAATGACGAGCGGAGATGTCATAACGCAAAATCTTATAAGAAAGTAAAAGTGCGACAAAATGCGGGTGTTCGAGGGACGAGGAACGTTACTAGCTCCACCCTTGCACGCCTTCATTGGAACCCGCCCATTATTTTCAAAATAAAATCACCAGTCAATCAAGACCAATCTTTGACAGATTAATTTTAATTTGACAAGGGACCCGAACGCCTCGTTAGTTGACCTACAAGAAGGCACCTGACCTACCTTCATTACGGCATCTCCGCTGTCTTTCCTTCCTCTGTGACCGACCGCATTCAAGATGCAGTTCACACGTTTAATATTAGCACAGCGAGACAATACGGATTAGGATGGCATGTTTATTGGTTCTTACTTGAAATGCCATTTTCTGACTGTGTAAGATTCTGAAAGTTATTTTAGTGAGAGCTACGTTACACGAACTCCCGGCGTGATGGGAGAAAACGACTGAAAACAAATGACAAGCGACCATAATAGTTCAAAGTGGTGATATTTTAATTAAACAATGCAGAGCAAATCTATAAAAAAAAAAATGTTTATAGGTAGACTCAATAAAATCTCAGTCACCCATTCAATCGCAGTCCAACGTAAACAAAATACTGTGGAATAAAAAACTTTTCAGTCAGCAAAATGACTCGTGCTAATCTAACTTCAATTTACCATTTCGAACTATAACATGTAAATGAGATAAATCTAATAGTGTAACAATGAAAAGCTTTTACAATATCGATAACATAGTGACGGCAGGCGCGAAAACAATTTCCGTCAAATGTAGCATAACAAGTGTTGCCTCTAAAATATACCTACAAAATAAATCAAATAGCAATTTATTTCGGCGTGCGCTATCGTTAGCTCGCTCCAGTTGACCTAGAACGCTATGAAATATGAACATCGTTCATATCCCAATGATTCCGCAGAAAGAACCGCGCCTAACCTCGGTAACTCTAAAAACCCACGAACTTTGGAAATAATTGGAAACGGTATTTATAAACCAGCTATTAATAGACTCCAGCAAAGGTACTACATATACCTGTTCATTAGTAATAATTATCCCTCAAATGAACAAAACAAAATTAGAAACACAATTTATTTGACCGGGTTACATTAACTTGTACGGCAATAATAAAAGGAATTATAACACGAACATTTCGCGTGGCAAGACACGATTAATTACAAGATAAAATACAACAAGAATAAAATTATCGATGTAAAAATCGATACTGTTTTTGCTGTCAGCACAAAGCGGAAGAAAGTACTGAATTTAAATGAGCCAATATCCAGAAGGCAATATAATTAATGAGCGTAAACAAAAAACTATAGTATGCCGGTCGGGACGGCTGTTTAATGAGACAGTTTAAACAATTACTCCAGCGACGGTTCGACAATGAACCATTGTTTTTCATACGTCACCTTGCCCCAGGGGATACAATTAACGCTGATTACAGTAATTATGGAAGGAATTTTTTGTAAGGGACGTGATAAGATCGCCCATGTTGGACCACACGCACAAATATTTGACGAAACATGTCGCCAACGTTTAATTAATTCGCACTATGAAGTTGGGTGGCACAATTACAAGAAACACTAAAATGCTCTGTGTTAAATTCTTAGTCCCTTGCTGCGCACGTTGCCTGTATATTTTGAGTGCAATAATTAACTTGTGTGTCGAGGATACAGTCAGGATAAAAAGACTTAATATCCTACTGATTCCTAAGTTCTTTCGTTTTAGTAATTATAAGATACAGAGTGATGATTTAACAACTCAAATCTTTAAGTACATAAATGAATGGTTGTTTAACCAAAAATAGTTAATATTGTAATATAATGAGTGGGAGGTTGATTACGGCACATACGAGAAAATAAATGAAAATGATGGTCACAAAACCCCATTAACGGACGTTCAAATAATTTGAAGAACAATTACTATTAAAAATTCAACGATAATGACAAAAGACAAATTATGCGTGCGACCTTCGACGCCCTAACCTTCATTTTAGCCTTTTGTTAACCCCAGACGGGGCTGCGGACTATAAAGTGTAAGGCCCTTGTACATATTGCGATGCGTATCGTCAATGTGCTCCTATATTATATGTATATTGTGTACATGCGATATGACAATATCGATAAAATCTCGACGCATGTTCCCCACGAAAACAAGGGCGCAGCTACGAAAGTGGTGTCTTGCCGATCGTTTTGTTTGGACTTTGTAATAAAATGTTTTATGAGAACGCTTAATAAATACGGCCGCTTGTATTTTATTGGCTTTTAAGGGTTGAGACGGCATTTCATTATAGCGCGGCTAAACACTAACATGCATTGGTAAATTGTATACAGGGTTAAATAAAACAAACCGTTTCAGAAGCTAATTTATTTTCACATTAATTAAGTTATTCTTTTATTTACTTTACAACAATACAATAATATTAACACAGCTATAGTTGCCATTCGCAAAACATGATGTTTTTGTACCCATTATTACAAGACGCAATTAAAATATAACTGCTTTCGTAATTAAAAGTGCACTAGAGCGATTACAAAGTAAGTTATTCTGAACAACAAACAGCCACCTGTATATTTATTATTTTATACGCGTTATAATTTTATGCCGATGCGCATGAGGCATTGGTCTCAAACACGCAAGCGCACTAAAAGTTATCCTTTCAAAACTTAACATGCGCTAAATAAACATACAAATAACATTACTTATCAAAACGAACTATCTTCTGATTGACGATTTTCCGATTACGGAGGTGAATAAATATTTCATTTGATTTGCATACAAGGGGTTCCGAACACGTATTGGGTCTGAAGCTTCGTATTTACGTACAAACATTGCGAATCGATACACTGCCCTGCACCACAGTCTAGGAATAGTATCCAATAGGTTTTTACGATTCACGCAGTATGTTAATTTATGCCGCAGAGTTATGATTGCATGTGGCAGGTGAAATGTGCTCAAGAGCGTAGAAGGTACAGGCATTTATAGCTTTATGCATTGAAGCCATTCAGTTCTATTGATTTACGGGCCGGCTTTGAGTGGGCGGTGATATGTGCCCTCTCTGCTATTTTCCTCTTAAGCGAGGCATGTTAGCTCTAATTTATTAAGCACCAGTCACCTAAAGGCCTAACAAGAATTGTATTAAAGCCGTGAATTAATAACTTTAATTCTATTGGCATTTACGCCTACGATTAGTAAGGTTAGCGATAAGATATGTTAGGGAATATCTAAGCATGTAAGAAATACTAGCATATAACCGTTTGAGACTTATTGCACATACTAAATGTCAGCGTAATAAGTCATTGGTTGTGTAAATAAGCGCTGCACGGTGCAACGGTATATTCAAATGCTTCACTAATTTCTTAATTGCACACTATGTAGATCGTGGAATAATACGCGGCACTTTACATAATTGGAAATTCTATAGAATTATGTCAACATGGTGGATACTGAACTGGTTATTATTTTAACTTATTAATTTACTCGCTTAAATGCAAATTGTGAAGCCGTATATCTGCATATGTATAAGAGTAACAGTCACGCTATATTATTGCTATGCAAAGTTAAGCAACCATACCACGACGAATAGAAGGATGAGTAGATCATACTCTTAAACAGAAGAACAACTACTCTGAACATGTCGAATAATACATAACCACGATAAAAAGTATTTTCGAATAAGCATTTACGTACAATAATAAAATATTTATTTTACCTTTAATATTACCTATTTGAATGACCCGTTTTGTCTGTGAAACAGTCTGCCATATAATTCCCTAGTCACCTCTACTAGGTCGCCTCGCTTTCGACCCCAGATCTAGACATAACTATTATATAATACTTATATACTTTATCAACAGAACTATGCGAGTCATTTGGGAACAAAAAAAAAACGTTTTTAAAATATTCGGAGCGCTTGGGGACTGAAGAATTTATGATAAGGCACCTTTTATACTTTGTGTACTTTTTAAAGTCAACACAATTTATGTAACACATTTCTGTGTTCGTTCATTTCTTTTTGCGGATAATAAATACGATGCTGAAAATAGGAACCACGATACCGGAATATTTTTGGGAACCTACACAATAGGCTAAGGTAGGTAGCACCTGAATTGGGAAGTGATTCTTTTTTATATTTGAAAAAATAAGTAGCTCTGTCTATCAATACTGCTGAAGAGATTGTTTGCGTTTTTCCTTGAACATGCTGATGAAAAATTCTTTTAGTACCTTTAAGATAACACTCAGGTAGTGAGACGGGCTAATTTTATCCCGGTGTGTGGAATAGTTAACCATGGGTTTTCCCATTCCTATCCTACTTATTTAAAATATTTTTTTTTTATTCACAGCATATGCCAAAATAAAATTGTATTTACAATTGCAATGCCTCTACAAAAACGTACCTACATTAACATGCTTATTTTTATTTCAATCCTTGTTTCAAGTATACAAAGAGTTAATTTAATACATAGTTACACTAAAGTATTTTTTGTTCGTCATTGTGCTAGCTTGAATTTCATATTGAAAAAAAATAAGCATTTGCTATTCATCCATCAACATAGGTAAATCATGATACAGGCATATTTATTAACTTTTTATGCCTCTAACAGAAAAGTTTTTATTTAAAAGCCAATATGCTTTGATCGATGCACTGGCAAATCGTAAATACGTGTTCATCAAAATAGAATTTAGATTTCTAAGAAATTTTAGTTCGAAGAAATCTATAACAGTTTTTTTTTAAGATTCTCATAGCTCTATCATATGTGTGCCTATTTCTTATGAAATTACCGTCTTAATTATCTTAATCATTCATTTCAATTAGTGAATAAGACAAAAATGTTATTTGCCTCATATTATTAAGGAAATTAAATTAAGCAATAAAGGTCAAACAAATTAATCGCTTACTAGTCCCCAGGCCGGCGAACAAATTTTTTTTTGATACATATACATTTAAGACTTTGTGAGTGCCTTCCTTACGATGAGTCCGACAAACTTTTCGAATGCGCAAATTTTGGTGCCGCTGCGTTTTTTAATGCTTGACTCCTGAAATTGTCGATATGACGTCACTATGGCTCTTCGTACATACACGTTTCATTTTTTGAGATTCGTTTAATAAAGTTGACTAGAGAATGGTGGTCAACTTGTCCGATAAAGATCGTGCTGCGTTTGGAGTGTCCACCATCCTGAAAATGTCGGTATGACGTCACTACGACTCTTCGTACATATACGTTTCATTTTTTCAGGTTTGTTTAATAAAGTTAACTAGAAAATTGTAGTCAACTTGTCCGATAAAGATCATGCTGCGTTTGGAGTGTCCACCATCCGAAACATGTCGATATGGCGTCACTGTGTCTCCCCATACATACATGTCGGACAAATACTATTCTGATAGATAATACTATTCTTATTGCAAATATCGACTTATCCGACAAATGTAGTGAGTCAAATAGTCAGTTCGACAAGAAAATGAGAAAAAAATATTACAATTGGAAGAAGTTTATTCTTTTTGTCAATTTCTGACTTAAATATTCACGTGAATTATTTAAGTATATTAAATTGGCATACTACTTACCAATTTTAATTACTATTTTAGAAAAAGTAGCCTGACTAAGACGTATTGTTGATAGTTTATATTATGTTAAGGAATAATATCCCACATCTATTAATGGACTATATATCAATCAAAAGGTCTTTTTAAGTGCAACATTTTGTCTTAACATACCACTTATCAATTCTTAGTATTTTAGAAGATATAGCCTAAATAAGGCGTATTATCGATAGGTTTTACTATGTTAGGGAATAATGTCCCACCTCTAGGTATGAACCATATGTCAATCGAAAGATCTTTTTAAGCGCTATATTCCGTCTTAACATACCACTTACCGATTCTTAGTATTTTGGAAGATATAACTGACCTAAGGCATATTATTGATACTTTACATTGTGTTAAGGAATAACATCTCACTTGAAGTTATGAGCCATATCTCAATCAAAAGATCTTTTTAAGCGCAAGGTTGTATTAACATAACTCCGACAAATTGTTAGTACTTTAAAAGCTAGAGCTTTTCTAAGAATATATTATCGGTAGGTTCTGTCAAGCTAATCCATTACTTCTTAAGTAACAAACTATATATTATTTGAAAAACCTTTCCAAATGAAACATTTCGTGTTAACATACTTCCGACAAATTGTTAGTAGTTTAGAAGCTAGAGCTTATTTAAAATTATAATTATTGATAGATGTTTTCAATTAAATAAATCCCATCTCTAGTAATGAGTTATACATCATTCAAAAGACGTTTTTAAATGCAACATTTCATATTAAAAAAACTTCGGCGAATTGTTAGTATTTCAGAAGCTAGAGCTTATATAAGATTATTTTATCGATAGGTGTTTTCAAGTTAATAAATTCGTCCTGTAGTAATGATACATATATCATTCGAAACGACTTTCTAAATGCAACATTTACTATTAACATTCTTCACACCAATTGTCAGTACTTTATACCAAATCTTAAAATATATCTATATTTTCCGGACGGTGGACACTCCATATGCAGCATGATCTTTGTCGGACAAGCTTACCACAATTTTCTAGTTAACTTTATAAAACAAATCTCAAAAAATGAAACAGGTATGTACGAAGAGTCGTAGTGACGTCATACCGACATGTTTCAGATGGTGGACACTCCAAACGCAGCATGATCTTTATCGGACAAGTTGACCACAATTTTCTAGTTAACTTTATTAAACAAACCTGAAAAAATGAAACGTGTATGTACGAAGAGTCGTAGTGACGTCATACCGACATTTTCAGGATGGTGGACACTCCAAACGCAGCACGATCTTTATCGGACAAGTTGACCACCATTTTCTAGTTAACTTTATTAAACGAATCTCAAAAGATGAAACGTGTATGTACGAAGAGCCATAGTGACGTCATATCGACAATTTCAGGAGTCAAGCATTAAAAAACGCAGCGGCACCAAAATTTGCGCATTCGAAAAGTTTGTCGGACTCATCGTAAGGAAGGCACTCACAAAGTCTTAAATGTATATGTATCAAAAAAAAATTTGTTCGCCGGCCTGGGGACTATACCAACAACGTAAAATCTAACAATTAAAACTACCAATTAGGTAAATCAAAAATTCTATTAGTTAGCACATTTCCTACCTTAATCATAGTACTATTGAATACTATTACTTTATATACAAATACCTATAGTTAGTTGATTACAATGTTATGTTAGCACAATAACACAATTTCCGGGCGACGCGAACAAATATGTGTAAAGTGAAATGGTTCGATTGATATCGCTATTCATAATCACTGACGTAGTTATGACATTTCAGTTAACATTGTATATTGAATTAAAATATTGTGACGGCATTTGTTTTTGTTTGAAAGTCATGCAACTGCAAATAGTTATTTGTAGTGCAAACACAATACTTTTAGATGAAAATGTGAAGTCATTTTCTATTCAATTCGTTTTACAAATACAATTAATTATACGGATTACACCCTTCTTTAGTTTATTAGAGCTTCTAATAGCTAACACGTATAAGAAAGGCAACATAGTAATAAAATTACGTCGACATAAACTAAACGTAATCTCTTGAATATTTCAAGCTATTTTCTTCAGAGAAGTAATTATACTCCGATAGGCGTAAATTAAACCTCATATGAAGACAGCATACCCTCTCTGTTCCTCACTCTCACGCAACTTCAATAATTCGAGATTCTGATGGTCAATTCGAAATCGCTTTAGTTACTCGAGCCCCACACAGGTTTTGATTGAATCGGAGGCCTTCTAATTTATGTCTTCCAACTCTAAGCATAGTGGCTCTTCGGGCTACTACATAACTGGCATCAGCCTGAAGATGGAACGGCAACCTGACACGACAGTCGCCCTTTGCAACTGAATTAATGGTACAGTCGTCCTCATAGATACTACACACATATCTGCTGACCTATCAAACCTATAACACACAACATAACAAAAGGCAGTAACCGACATTGACACAATTATGTAACACGCACCGTCACGATGCTCTATAGAGGATGTTTTAACACCGGACGTAATCAAGGCTAGCGGTGTAAAAACCTTTGTTTTGCCACCATCATTCATGGTGGCTACATTGCAGTTGTAGGGCTCACACTAACATTTTATATTACGTAGGGTAAAATTACGGTAAAATGTTGACACAAAAAAAAACATTCAAATTAAGAACCAGTCCTTTCTGGGAAATCAGTAAAAAATATAAAGGAACAGGGGTAAGTACGGTCAAAGACAAGTAGCAGACCAGAAAATAAAATGATTATGATTGCCACCTACTATTTGGATAAAACTTTTCAGAAGTATTTGGCATTCAAGAGGGCAAAGGCCAAAGACAGTTTAATTCCCACAGGCTTGTTACTATGTTGTAAATATGTCAAAGAAAACTGAAATTGTGAGAATTCCTAGAAAAGTATTTTCTGGTAAGTTAATTCTTTATTCTATGTATTTTCCGTTTACGCTAGCTTTTGCAAAATATATATTTTTAACGAACTGTATAAAATAAAATAATAACAGATAAAAAAAAATTGTCCGTATTCTTTGAATCCGTCTATTATAATGTAGGTACCTACTCATAACTTTCCGCAGTTTCGCTCACAATTTCATAAAGTGTTGATTTTATATAAAATAAAATAAACACAAAATGCGGTAAAAACATATAACTTTTTAAACATGAAGCTATGAAAACCCTACACGTACAATGATTTCTGCAACATGCATATTTCATTATAACATAATACACTGTCGTTCGCACTCTCGGTAATGTAACAGCACTGTTTTTATTCCCTTTGTGTGGAAACTGCAATTTTGTTACATAATCTCATCCTTTATAAATTCGTGTTAAATCGTGCATAAAACATAAAATATTTCTGTGATTTAATGTTTTATAGAAATTGTGATAAAACGGTAATTGATCAATGAGTATTAAAATCAATATGCAAAATTACTGATTTCCATTAAATACATAGCAGGTTGTTCTAACATTTCAAATGACAGAATTTTCGTCACAAAGGAAGCTTAATAAATATACTATTTTCATTGAAAAACACCTGCATAATGTAGGCAATAATTCATCCATTTTGATCCAATTTGCACAAATCAATGCAGCCCACCTGTGCAGTAATAAGTCTTTCAGTAGTTTTCGTCACTCATTGTTGATAGCAAAAGCTTACCCTTGTAATAGCCTTCGTTGTTCTCAATCTCGTTTAAAATGCTTAGGGATAGAGCGATACCATCGATCCAACATTAATAAATTATCTCACTGTCAGTTCACTCGTTTAACTTCGAAGCTTCACAATATTGGAACAAAATGTAACAACTTTCTTATTTTAAAAAGAATTCCTCCGCTATTTCTTCAAAACTATGTTTATAAAATCGAGAAAAGTGCTCCCGCCTCACGGTACAGCTATAAAAAGTTTTACAAAATATATTCTTCGTTTTATCAAGATAGGCATACATTTTCGGGTAACAACATTTTTTTTTCTCTGTTTTTGCCCATTTATGTTATAGCACTTTTTTCGTAGGCGTAAGAAAAAAAATTAAGACAAAGGGAAAACTGAAACGGGGTTTGAAACAAAGTAGGATTTGCTCAAACGTTTCATTAGCGAAGCCTGTAAAGATGTAGCGGGGCGGGGTTATTTATTCTGTGTGAAATGTCGGTCGGTCGGTCGGTTGGTCGGCTAATTTCTATGCAAATGTCTCGGACGGGAGGTCTGTTACTGGGACGGGCCGGCGCGCCCGGTGTCCACTGCCCTCTATACGGATTTGGATTCAGATTATGCACCATCTGTGCCAATGGCCCGTGTCGATACATGCTCCATACAATATAGCCGCTCTTGTAAGAGGTTAATTAATGTCTGCTATAGAATAATGCGTGCGTGTTAGTAGATGTTTAATAATGATTTATAATTAGGGCGGCCATCAGTCACGTGTTATCTTGCTTAACGCTTGTTCGTTCGCTGTGTGTAATTACATTTTCCGAAATTAATGTCCGGTGAAATGACGGGTATTGAATGTTGATACTGAAGTTTTATGTTGGAAAATGCTTAACTTAAAATTTATGATACTTAGGTTAAATTCCGTAGTTGTGAATATACTTATCTAGGTATATTCTTCGGTAATCTGCAGTCCATCCAACTTTGAGAAAATATCTTTTGGGCATTTCCGGGACCAAGGAGGTTCATTTAAAATTAAATTCGTATTAGTGGACGCCTTCAGTAACGAGTGCAAATGCCCAGAGACCGGTAAAGTTCGATACAAGCCTTGAACTGATCACTGGGCCCGATGGACTACTTATCTACCTATCTGGAGTTTTTAAAAAGTGATTAGGAGTTATTTTATTTATCTTCAATGAAAACTAGACACAAAATAAATGTGCAAAAATGCGAATGTATTACATGATTTTCATGGAGCATTCTGTAAACTAAACTAAAGAGCTGGCTAAAAAAACCGCTGAACAGCATAGTATAATAAAACGATTAAATTAAAATATCTCGTCATTGCACCGTTGTCTTCAAAGTAACAGTTTTGTTGTGGTTGGCGCTCATAATAATGTTCTAGAACTCAACACTGTACAAACTTGCTTTAAGCTAACGTTCCTACGTACGTACTTATGAATAAATTATGTTCTCCACAGTATATTCTCTTCTCCATTGTAACGTACAGCTTAACACTAAAAACACGTAGGTACGGAACTTACTCTGCATCCAGTTCACTATGACCTGCAGTTAGCTTAGTCAGTCGTAACAAGTTTGAATTTTCGACCATATTATGCTGATTATCCGTTGAATTTGCGTTGATGGAATATAACCTAGTTCTAGTTCTGTAGCTGAAACCTACTGAACTAGTGTTTGACTTCAAATGATGTTACAAAAATTTCACATAGCGAGTATTTTTGGTTTTCATCGTCTATTTCAATTGACTATCGCATAAATACGACGTCTCATTACGCGTCTCATCAACAATCGTATCTTCATTACTTACGACTCAGACAGGCTATCTAATAGTCGATTCTGAATCAATATAAGGCTCGCTACACACCGACCGACATCAGCGCAACATTACGCCGAGGGGGGCGTTCATCAATTCTCTTTATAGGCACTTTCTTTCGCCATTGTCACTATCAGCGGGTGTCGGGTGTCACGTTAAATTTTACGACACAGGCTCATTTGTGCCGCGTTGTCAGTCATTTTCGGGAGTTCAATAATCGTGCCCGTTTCGTCCTTAGCTCATTTTCTCGAAAACATTGAACGCCGCAACGCATTTATTTAAGATATTAGGTACCATGTTTTACTTGGGAATGAATAATCGAGTTCAGAGACGAGTAAGACAGGCCTTTTGGTTGAACGTGAATTTATATCACGTTTTATAATAAAGATAAAACTTATGAATGTATTTGAATTGCATCTTATAAAAATGCTAGAACCTACAACTCATTTTATCATTTTCTTAATTAAGTAAAGCTAACGTAATAAATAAGTAACAAAATATGATACAAAAACGACATCAACTTTCGAATTTCAACAACGTCTATTTCGCAAATCATTAGACAAAAATATCTCGTTAAAATAATCTCATCAGGCACGTACCTACATTTCCTACGTTTTATGTATTTACCTGCGTTATTAAAAGTGATATTCTCGAAGCATTTTATCTGTAATCTCGAACACAACCGCAATCAGACAAAAGTAGGTCGAGCTGCGGGAAGGATTAGGTAAAATTTAAGTACCGGAATGATTTAAGAGATGAGGCGCCACACGGCTAACTTAGGGCTGGCCAGTGATCCTTACAAGGCGTAATATAAAAACTAAAAATAATTCGATTGGTTGACAAAATATTACTAAAACGGGTAGTCCGCGTTACTGGGTCGAGGAGGTCAGATAGGCAGTCGTTCCATGTAAAACACTGGTCTCTCAGCTGAATCCAGTAAATTAATAGTTGGAAAAGACTAGGCAGGTGATGATGTCTAAAATATCACTAAAGTTAGTTTTAGCCAAATATATGAGGAACTTTCAACTATCCTTTTTCTTTTCTTTGTTGCTGATTCCTAAAGTTACAGACCATAAACTTTTCTATTAAGTAATTTAAAAATGAATATACCTATCGAGTCCCATTTGGGCACCAAATTCCCATACTTACTCGAAATAATAACCATTGAATTGGTGCACAAAATAATAAAATCGTGTGGGAATACTCCGGTTATTTTGTGACACACCTAAAACAAACCCTTGCGGTTTAATTATGTTAATGACATTTTATTGCTCAGAGATAGTTTCGGATTTCGACGAAACATAGGGGAAATATGATTCACCTTTTTATAGAGTTGCGGAATATGTTGACTCAACTAGAGTGGATCAGAAATATGTTGATCGAAAGCTTGAGTCACACAGAAAGTGGCTCTATTTATTAATCTTTATTAGGTAAATATCTTTATTATGATCCCAGGTATGTGTCATGCTTACGGTGGTTAAAAAATTTGGGTTTAAAAAAATTCTTTAAACATGATACACGTTAGTTAAAATATTGGGATTGAAAATACAGATTACTTTGAGTAAACATTTTGTAAATCGTTCCCAGAAAATTGAGTTCGGATTATGTATTTACGAAATCTGCCCTAATACTATAAAGAAACAAAGTATGCAATACGAATTCTCTAGAATTTTGCACCAAATAAATTTCGTTGATAAAAGCTTCATTTTTCATAAAAAGTTTTCATATTCACATAACTACATATTTACTGAAATTTCAAAGAATCTTCTGCTTACTTAGCACGCAATAACATAGGCGTGTAAATTTGGACGTGAACTCTTTTGAAATAAAAACTACTGAATTAATTTTGATAAATATAATCTACCTTAGGTATAAGTACCTATATCTGAAAAGGGCAATAATATAGGCTACTTTTTCCAGAGGAGCATACAACAAATAATGATAAAACAGTGGCGAACAGCTATAATTCGAAGAATATAAATAAGCTATAGAAACAGATATAAGCGATTAATTGAATTAGATACATATAGAGGTAAATATAAGTAGCTATGTAGTACCTATGTCTGGGTATAAATTACAATTAGTCTTATAGCGATAAATACATTCATTATAATATATTTCCCTGTTATAGTTCCTTCAAATTCTAAACCACAGTAGCCTAAAACTATTGCTCAACAAAACACTTAACCTTAATACACTAATCTTTCAACAGGCAACCCTACGCTACAAAGTTTTATCTGACCCGCAACGACGCTAAGTATAATCCTAATTAATTAGCAGACAGAATGTGGCCCGATATTACACGACCATACACTGGGACATCCCTACAATAAACATACGACATAACACCCACTGTTTGTATGTTATTTTTTTAATCTTAATTTTTTGGCAATCTTTTTGCTTGTATTTTTTTGTAATGTAAAGAGGCTTTATTTACACGTATTGTTGTGATTTATGAATTTAAGAAGTGATTAATTGTTTTGTTTGTGTGAGGAATTATTTAAAGGGTAAGTGCGAACTGAAATCACATGAAGTTTTTACAATCCATGTCCGGTATCAGTGCATAAATTAAGTAACAGTATCTAATACAATTTTAAACAAACAGTTACATATTTGTGTCCACCATGTTGAATGCTACACACATAGTTTAAGAACGTTTACCTCAAAAGGCAAACAATAAATAGTCTAGTACCACTTAACTCAGTTGTTCTGAAAAGCACGTGCTCATATATTTCATTACATTTCTATACTTGAAGCTGAGATTTCACATCAGAGGGAACACGTATTGTTGCAAAACTTCCGATTAGTCATTTCATTACGTTCTCTCTCTGCTAATCCGAGCTAGGTATAGGTAAATAGGACTTTAATTCGTCTCATTAAAATCTAAATTTATATGGCTACGTAACATCTGGATTCGAAGTAGGTAAATGCTGAGATAAAATACTCGTAGCAAGCAGGGATGTATAAAACGTCAAATACATGAAGCTGATGATCCAACTAAACAATTCAATTATATTATTTTTAGTCTCATACACAATTACCTAACTCATAGTTTTGAAGAACTTTCAAGTCTTCATGCATGAAGGATATTATCACACTATTACAACGAAAATAGTAGAATAACTTTGAATGGAACAGTCTGAAAACTGTGCAATAACACGTGTTCAAAACTTCCACAGTTACTTGATAAAACTGTTATCGAATGTTCCTCACAAAACTCACCTGTGAACTAACGTTAGTATTCTCAATGTTGGCATATGAACTCGGTTTTTCTTCACCACTTTTCTTTAAGTATAGACTGCCAATTGCAATTTTTATGTCAATTTTTGAAAACAGAACCAATGCCTTCATGTCATAAATTCCTATAATGACCTCCTTTCGGGTTTGATTCGAATTTCGAATAACATTTCTGCATTCTGCTTTGAGGTTTTAGTTTCTTGCTAACTGTACTCGGCGGAATATCATTTGCCTCAGTCCGCTTCTATTCTAGCTAACTCTGTACTAACAAAGTTGGAATATAACTAGGAAATTCTCAGCATCTCTTTAACGTCAGATCTTTCTCACTAAGGCCTTATTTGTAAAGTTGCACAATACCTATGTAACATGATTGCTATACAATATTAACCTTCATTTGACAATACATTTGTGTTAAATCTAAATTACAATCTTGAATCTATAGTGTATTGTTGTATCAAGGTTTATTTGAATGCGGTTTAAATTGAAATATGGTATCACTGGTTAGGGACAACTATTGTCCATCGCCTACACGTAAGCTTTATTGTTGAGCCAATAGAGTTCATTTTCCTGTAACACTGTTCTTGTCACCGTTACAAAAGAGGTTTATACTAATTTATTTTTGAACGGCTTTTGTTTTCATAATGTATAATGCAGTATCGTTTTGTCCAATCAAGGTTAGCAATAATTAGAAGTTTTTTTAAGATAGCTTACTCGTATTTATATTAGTTCAATGCAGTGTTAACACAAAAAAAAATACATGATGGGGAAGTAATAGCAAAGAAAAAGTTACATAAGTTCTAAAGCTCTCTTTAATAATGCTGTAGGGAAGACATTAAAGGTATTCGAACATTATGCTCCAATAAACAAACTGAACTTGATCTTGAAAAAGCATTTTCTGCCGGAAAATTAAAAACCACGGTAACATATCTCAGAATCTGCAAGGGATTTCTTTGAGCTTTGTAATGATCGTTCCTATACGGAAATTATTTGACTAAAGAGATCAGTAAAAATCCGTTTTACCTTTAAATATGCGAAGGCAAAACCACAATACCGTTACCTATCTTCTTTATAAAGTCATCACATTTGCATTCATGCATCAACAAACACCATAGATTAAAGAAATGTGTGACTTGTGGGCGTCAAAACCAATACCGTACGTTTTAACGAGTCACATAATTAAGCTATTTCGAAAAATACAGAAACATTTTAGAAACATTCTTTGATTTTTATAATACTTTAAATAATTATTCGAGATCTCTGATCGTGTCTGTTTTAATATATTCTTGGGTTAATAATAACAGTTCTTCGAGTAAAATGACCGTGAAAGTCTCGCTTACTCAATAGTGTACAATTCGACCACTATTAGTGTACGAGATATTATTGGAACAATGTTGCCAGTTTTGCAATTTTCCCTTTATATAGAGAACATAATATTTACGAAAAGGATAGGTTTTTCCATTTTTTCACTACACGTTCAAGTTTCAACTGTTCAGATTTTTCCGCACGTGTTTTGTTTTTCATTCGAGGAAATAACCCATTTTCAAATAAAGTAACATAAACGACTATTTGGATGTGTCCATATAAAATGTTCCGTAGTGACAACGTAACACAAAAAAGGACGAGCATCCATTCTTTTAGAACGTGCACCATGGGATACATTCCCGTAAAACGGTTCTCTTTAGAGTTTCCCGAGACTATTTTCCAAATACGACTTTCGCCCGATACTGGCAACACCATATCAAAGATACCTTTCCGGGGTCGTTGCACTTTGTTTCACCCACGCACATTAAGCGGTGCTGTGTCAACATGCACTGCAATGCCTTTCTCCGTTCAAAAATACTAACCTAGTACCGTGAGTCATTTTATAGATCCACTTAACGCAATGACTCATTACCTTAATAATGATAGCGATACAACCCTAGAGACCAGATTACAGTATAACGTATTTTGAACTTTATGGCTGCAGTAATAAAGGCTATGTTAACGGCATAGATTAACGGGAAACAATCCTCTAGGGATGCATGTTCTTTAGTGGGACGTCACGCGATCAACGGCGCCAGTCCCTGTTTTAACCTAATGATAATCAAATGAATTTCGCCGCTACATTTCGTTTGTTGTCCTCGTCTTTTATAGTTGTGTAGACAGAGAGGGGCGTAGTGTTCGTGTTTACATTTTGGCGAGTCCCTTGTTTTATTGATTCCCATGTAAACAGCGGGCGAGAAACATTGGTTTCGTGATATAAAGACTGTCAGACGTAAAAGGTGAACTACTGATATGTACAACTGTACAGATATATTGTAGGTTGTTTCTAAAAGCGTAACTTTGTTGCGGTAGATTGTACCAGAATACAGTGTAGCTTAACATCAGCTACAACATTTTCTTTAATTAAAAACTCAGGTGCGGGTTCGTACGAATATTAGACATGCCGTCTAGAAAAACTTAGGTACACGAAATACATTGTGAAGTTTATTAAAGTTGAACATGGAATGGTAAGAAATGCAATTTGTTGCACAATAACTACGGAAAATGCTGGTTGTTTGTGTACTGAAAAGTACAATGGGTCCTTCACAGAAGCTGTTTGCTTGGGAACAAAGTTTTCGCGAAAAAATGGAACATAAAAATAATTGAATCACTTCTATAGAAATCTTCATATTTCATGAAGTTCTTGTTTCTTTCTGTATCAGTACAAGTGCCTATTTGAGAAAACCATGCAAGGGGTAATTAGGTATAAAAGTTATTTCAGTCTTTAGTTGCCTAATGATCTTACTTCATATACAGTTTCATGTCCCAATATATTTACTAATAAGCAATGGCTACTCAGGCAATCCAAAACAGGTCTTACTTACCTAAAGTCAATTTCAGTACTAAATATAGAGAATTCCCCGTAGTGTATAGAAGTTCTGCTAACAACGACAGCGCTCGGCGGCGATTCCGACTCTTTCGACACCAATGTCGAGTCGAGCCACTCCAATCCACTCAAGTATTCTCGGTAACAGAATGGTATCTTTTTTATTCGAATATCCCCTGATTGTGATTCAACATTTTTATTTTCGGATTCCACGTAATGAGTATGGTAAATCGAGATTTGAAGCATAAAGGGAAATATTTTGTAGCTTTCTTTTTGGGTGCGCGGATTGATTTCCACGGAAAGCGGATGAAACCGGTGGCGCGAGCTAGTTGGAAATATCTCTCGGAAAAGATCGTTAGCAAAATGTGTTTTCATACAAACAATAACGTTTCATCCTCATTATAAAATACATTATGTAAAGCTCGCTACACTGTATTGATCAGAATATCTAGCAACAAAAAATAAGCCAAAGAGTACAACTCACGTTGCGCAGACTTAAAGTAACAGTGAGTAACATAAATATGAATGAGAATATAAAAGCTAAATCAATTCATTCATAAAACTCGTCTATGCAGACGCATCTGAATGGAACATATGGCGAAGCTGTAAGCCGTTTCAGCCGGCAGCTGCAACTTTATTTATGCACTTAGCTTCTGCGATTTAACGATCGATGTTTGATATAAGTCAGGCATTGCATGTGTGTAGTTTATGCAAACTTGCAGAAAGAAAAGTCTTGAATTTGAATTTCTGTCTAACTTCTCTAAGGTGCGACAAAATAATAATGAATTAATCAATTCAAAGTTCAAACACCCGCAATCGTGGACAGAAGCCAGTACACGCATACTATGCCAATAAAAAATAAAGAGCTAATAAGCTAGCCCCGCCCAACCTGTCATCACCACGCTAACAAAACCTCTCATATCTTTCATCAAACTTTTAACGACAAAATTCATAACCACCAATTTACATTTTTTATCGTCGTTGTCATCAAGTTAACGTTATCGTAACAAACGAACTATCATAATTTAATAATGTCCGCGCCATTAGCACAGATAATAAATAACATTTCGTGACCGACCGTCTGGCTGAAAGCCAAAACGCTGTCGCCTAAACATGGGTAAAAGAAAAAAAATGCATTTATTTACGAACCTATTTGGTTATTGTAGTTGGGTAAAAGAACGTTTCTTCCGTGCCAATCGACCGTTGAAACCAAAATGCGCTGCAAATCGAGACATAAACTGTAGCAATCTGCCAGAGCTGAATACAGGGAGCATTTGAAACTAAGCTAGAACAAAGGTTCGTTCATCTGATTCCAATTCTAAAACAATAAACGGAATGGTTCAATCGAGCTCCTTGTTTTACCAAGTATTAGCCATTGTTTGGTTATGATCCGTGTAACGTTAGCATGAAAGATGACGAAATAATGATAGTGAGAGTTTTATGATGACTTTTAAGTCTGTAGATTCTTGCCATTGTCTTATTTCGTGAAGAATAAATATCCTGGGAAAGTTAATTATTGTACTTTTCATGGCTGTAGTATTGAATTACACAGAAAATTATTTACCGAAATAGAAATAAATTCTTTGTCATAAACCCTATTCATATTTTCACTTTTAATACCTAATATTACATGCCTATATAAAAATAGCTATAAACACTAAGCTACATTACTTTCTTCGCCCATAGCCACAAGCGTCCGACACGAGCCTATGTTTTGAGTAATAACTACACGGTTATTTTTGCAAACCAGTTCCTAAAGAGCTTATAAGAATGACCTACCTTAGCAAGATAACAAGGGCTCATTTGTTTCCAAGAATTTTCCAATCGATAGACAAAGTCAGTCGTAGTCAAAGGAGAATGTAGGTAGGTATGTAAGTTTGAAATGTATACAGCTGTCTTCAGGCGGGAACACGCTGTCCTAAAACAAAAGAGATTAGCTTTTCTGCTAGGCATTTATTTACACTGATAACAAATCACAAACAAATACAATACACTAAAATGGCATCCACTTACGCAACACAAACACAAAGAAATCGGCGGGCACGGCGCGGCGGCCATGCACTAAACGTAAATAGTTCACACGTTTCCGAACACGGAAATTAGCAAAAATCTTAGTCAATTGAAAGCTTAAAAACCATTTAAAAACAAGTAATGGCTAGAAAGATCAAATAAAATTGCACAATATTCAACTCTGTAAAATAAAATATTTATTAAAGTATTTTATTATTAATGAGTAGAAAACAGCATTTAAAACATGAATAGTGCTTTTGATATCTAGAATGTTTGGTTGGCAGCCATGATCTCGGTGACACAATAAACTACTTCTTTTCTTTTCGCTCATGACGTGAACGTATGACTATGGACCTTATTGCTATTTAAATAAGTTCATAATTAAATATTGTGCCTTGTCAAATATTCTATCTTCTTTTAGTTAAGAGGGCTATCACAAATTTTCGAGTTTTATACGAGTTTTGATGCGTCATTATGCTTTGGATATAGTCACAAAAAAAAAAAACAAAAATAAGATTAAGAAAGTTTGATCATTTATCTTGGGGCTGTTTTCAATAAATATTTAATTTGTCCACGTACATCAGTAAAATCTTTGTCTCTGCAAAGGATGTTTCATAAAATGTTGCTTTTGGGGATCTTTTGATGCTTCAGTACTCCGAGGATATAGCAATTTAACCATTTATAAAAATGTTCAAGATACAACTATATCTTGTACTTGTGCTTGCTTTCACCAATTTATTACAATTCATACAGTAATACACCAAAAATAATTCTATAAAACCGAGAGTTACTGACAATTTTCCGTACAAAACTATATTTTTTATCTATGAAAGTATAATCCAAATTCAAATAAAACATATTTAATAATTAAGGTGGTATTGTTATAAAGCTTGAAAAAAAAAATTGGTCTTTTTAAAAGTAAAACAATATTTTAAAATAATTTTTGTTTGCAATGCAAAAATCAATATAAATCTTGTGACGCGCGGTGTTCAACTTTAGTCAGCGCCAAGCGCTTATCGAGGGAGGACGTATCGCTCGCTGTTGCGCCGCGCAAACTCGCCGGAGCTCGAAAAATATAGCGCAACGAACTCGTTTTGATACTAGTGAGTTTTTATTTTATTTATTAGTTATAATGATCTGATTGAAATGTAATATACACAAGTATTAACCCATGATATTCTAATGCGAAAATGTTATAGATTGGGTTCTCTTTTTTTGATGTTGGTTATATAGAAATATGTACGTAAATGTCATCGTCGTTAGTTTCGCTGTTGCATAATAATATTATTGGATATCTTTGATTCTTGCAGGATAATGAAAGCATATTTAATTCAGATTATCAGACTCAATCGGATACCAGTACAAATAATATGGTAAGTATTTTTTGTCACTCGCATCAGATATATTTGTTTTAATAAACTGTTTACATTCCTAGTTTTTGTTGTTGCAGGAAAATGAAGATACAATACATGGAAGACGAATTATAGATTTTAGTTTTTCTATAAATCAATTACTTATACCTAATTGATAAACATGGTGAAAAGTTTGGTTGTCGATTAAATAATTTAAAAATTGTAAACGATTATTTGTTTATTGTAACTCAATCGAGCTATTCTAGGTTATAAAATTCATCGGTACAAATAATATTTCATAAACTATAAAACCAATAAACTATTTCGAAAATAAAAGTGGCAAAGTCTCAAGTTTGTTTGTGCCGCGTGGCGGTCCGCAGGTGTGCGTTGCGTATTTCACTAGACGCACACGCGCGCAAGTGCTGCCGGCTATCGTCTAATTTACCTAAACCTGAGCGATTCGATTTTGTAATAGCGCTCTTAAAGGTTTTGTTAAAAATGGCAACCTTTATTTTGGTGGCTAGCCGGGGTCATTGACACTTGCGTACTTTGTCTCTGCTTTGCACTTGATGTTCTAAATTTAAATTATGAAAACGAAAAATAATTCATGTGGCGATATGACTGAATGGATTTGGTTATTTTTTTTTAATTCGTTAAAGTATAGGTATGTGATAGGATTTCATGTGATTAGGTATGACGCACTCGATATAATGAGTAGCTTATTCTTATCCGCTAGTTTGCCTAAGACAAACTTTTTTTATACAAGTTCTGTTTTATATAACCATGTACTTATTATCAACAGGATAATAAATAATAACGTACATAAAACAAATAAAGTGACAAGCTTGAAACGAATTCCCAATCCATCTCGCTAAAGGCTAAGCAGCGCCCACGCAACATACAACATAATTTGGTACAAGTAAGTACACGATCTTAATGAGGCAATTTTTCATTAACCTACGCAAAACAAGTACTAAAGAGGTCTATTAGCAATAATAACATACGTTATTGACCTTATTGCAGAGGTAAGTGACTGCGAACCACAAGTGTCAGCTGTCGTGTCGTGTTACTAAAACGAACACAACCAAAGCACTTTAATTAGGAATTGACATAGGTACTTTTATATATACTTTCATATGTCTTGATAAAATATTTCATTGTTCAGTGAACCAACTTGTACGCCTAAAACATAAGAATGTAGATATACATTCCGCCTGTCCGTTCCAGAAATATGTGGTAAACCTATCATAAGCCAAGAGTGGCTTTGATTTTTTGCCATTTTTATTTTCTAGTACCTATATAAAATGTAAATATCAATGCCCATTGAAAATAAAGGTAGGACAATAACGCAAAGAATCGAATACCACAAAAGGCCACGACCATTTCGACTTAAAAATCCGTCTCCCAGTTGACGCAGCTGGAACGAGGCAAGAATACCGTTTGAAGCTCATATTACCTTTCTGCTCACCCAATAAAGAAAAAGAGCGTGACGTGTACAAACGGTACGAGGCGAGACGAACTACGTTACGAGCGGACAATTTGTCAATGAGACACACTGGGAGCATAAACACGAGGATACGTCTCAGTCACAAATTAACGCCCGACCGTGCAACTTCGACGCAAACTAATGGAATTTTTAATAATAGTCTTAAGTGGAACGGGGCCAAACATATCGACACGGGTAACCGCTCACAATACTAATATTTGTTCCGGAGCAAGACCTTTGCAAGTAAACCAGCCATAAAGACTGGTTGACTTCACGGAGTGCGGTGTGCTCGCAAGAATTTACAACTGGTGCACGCCGGGAAAAGGCGATGTATTTCCGTTCTTTTCTAAATAGAACGAAAAAATTGCTCGAAATGAAAAAGAACATAGAATAATACACTTTAAATACTTACAGTAATTCGTGAACTAACGTCAACATTTGCTCAAAGGTTAAATTAATTACGAGGAAGAATTAATAACTTTCATACTCCCACTTAATTTTGCATAATTATTTTGCTTCCAGTAGCCGTTTGACCGCATTGACGTCAACCACCGGAATGGCTCCATATTCCGTATGACGTAGGCAGACATCAAAACGGACACTATTAATCAAAGTCCCATCAAAACAAAACACAGTGCGGCTAGTTGGAAAACGTTTGTGTGTCCGAAGCAAGTGTACCAAACCCACACACCCGCAGGAACAAATTAACGCCTTTATCTGTTCTGTTCCTTTTTACCCTCATTCATCCACTTACACGCGTGTCTTGTGTTTTAAGTGAATGTTAATGTTCTTCATCATAACGTTAATTTAGTCTGTCACTGTTTATTGTAGCCTTGCTTGTATATTATACTTTCTTTCTTTTAATTCAGTTTTCTTTATGAGCATCGACACAGTCGTGTGTGTTATTGGTCTTTACAAGCTTGATGTAGGTGGCATGCGTGTTTATTATTTCTTACAATGTTTTCTTTCTTAAATTCACTCGTAAATATTATGTTTTTGTTTTAAAACAATCGAAGGTTCAGATTATTGTCTTTGTAAATTATTAACATTATCACATCATTATGCATTGTTTTAGACTTAGCTACAGTCGACTAGATTTGAATAGCAAATAAATCATTACTAAAATACAAACTAATATCAATACAAGTTTGAATCCGATTTTCAATGCAAATCCATTTATCTTCATTACTCGCTTCATTAGACATCGTAATACCAAATGAATGACTTGATTCACCTATAACTTTATTAAGTTCATTTGTAGCAAAAACTTTGCCTATAAATTACAGACCAGTTACAAAATACTATTTGTTGAAAAGATCGCTTTTATTGGTATAACCTATGGAGGCACGAAATTCGTTCATAAAGCAAATAACTTCGTCTTTCATGGACGTAGATTGGTTATACGCTTTCTCAGTGAAACTAAGTTACAAAGCAAATCTAACTTAACATTAGTAGAATATATTGGACTAAGAAACTTAGAAAATAGAAAGGAAAAGTTTGCTACAACTAATATGACAAAATAGTGATTCGGAAAAACTGGTGATGGTGACAGAATAAGCATCCATAAAGCCTTCAAATTATGAGATATTCCTATCACACATATATCCTCATTAACAAAATTCGTTAACCTTAATTAACGAGTACACAGCAACTAGCCGAAGCTCTTAATTCCTAACTCGATATTATCATCCTCGCCGCAAGCCACAAGTAACATGACTACATAATAAACGAAACGAGGGTAACCTTCGCACCAGGAGTAGTCTGACCTATCGGACTTATTAAAGGGACGTCCCTTCCTTCGAAGATGTTATCTCGTCGTCTCAGGATTATTGCAACCCAACCCCCACTGATTAAGGGACCGCCGTAACTTCTATCTTATTCCACTTATTTTAAGGGTGTCGTAAAGAGTTTTATGTGTTAAATTAAAATGTAATTTGGTAGGATTGTGATTAAAATTATGTTCGAGTTCGAAAGACAAATGTAACTGTGTTTCTGAAAGAATGTTCCTTAAATTTAATCGGTCTAAAAATATTTTTAGTATCTATTTACAGAACTCTTACTTCCAGTTCGTATGTGAGAGGGTTATGTAATTTCTTCTCAACCAAATTCTATGTAAAGTTACACCATCCTGAACATAAACGTATTTAAATGAACTTATAAGTACCGCTTACAGAATTGACCCAAAGAAACTTCTGGAAGAAATGGCCCTACGAACGACAGATGCGAATAATTGGGATAAGTGATAGAAAATTACCAAGGAAACACTTTCTAGTAGAAGACAATTTGTGCTAAAGTATTTTTAACGAACGAAGTTCGTCATTAAAATTCGGTTAACTTAGCTATTACTTTGCCGCGCGCCAGTTGAAAACGTAATAACATATCATTATTTCGCTCTCAAATTCTTTTTTCTGTAATAAAGGGCAGGCCGCGTGTTAAAATATGTCTATACTTTCGTTGACTGTGTAATTACCATTTTTATAAAATTTAGGATTTCAAGTGAAGTTTTAAAAGTGGCCAGTGTTACGCAACAGTAATTTTGGTTTTTATGTTTTATTTATTACCTTTCAACTTTATAAAAATGCTGGCCACACATCTCTAAATAATTACTCAGTACCAGAAGTAAGAATCATCATCATCATCATCATCATCAGCCTATCGCAGTCCACTGCTGGACATGGGCCTCTCCAAGTGAAGTAAGAATAGAAAAGAATAATAACAAAATAGAATGGGTATCTAACACATAGCACAAAACCCACGTAAAGGCTTTCAAGAAATGTGATCCCAACTCAGATTCAATTAACCGCTAGTTTAGAACTAATTCAACCGTCTTATAGAACATCTAAGTTCATTTAACCCGAGCTCTGTTGAGATTGCCAAATGATGAGCATTAATTAATTCCACGAAGACTAAAACGAAGACTAAACCGTCCAGTAAGCCTGGAAGTACTAAACGCACGCATTTCAATTAACACGACAAATATATTACTAATTGATGACTTCATAAACCTACCATCCTACGGCCGTTTGATTAACCCAATGTCTATATAAAAAGGTGTCATGAACGGTTATCAAAGGTTAACGAAAAAGCTCACAAAATACGAGTGTTAATTAAGCCTGCCATGATATCTGAATAAAAAAGTCGACAGCGTTTTGCAAAATAATCCCGAATTCGAGGACAAAATAGCAATCGCAATGTTCCGCTCGAACGATCGGTATAATTATCCAAAATTCTTAATTGCCACACTATTGATTCTGACGTAGTTTGGAAGTGAAACCTATTTTGATTTCATATCGTCGGGACTGGCAGCTTTAATTAATCCTTTAACAAGGCCTTAATTATGACCATTTTCGTAAATGTGAATAATTGATGTATCAAAATAGAGCGCTCCAATTATAACTCCGTGCCTATTAAAACACTTGATTGGATACACGATCCAATTGGAACAAAAAATCGTTTTCGTATTAGTTGCACAGGTGATGAAGGAGGGCACTATTACCACATCGACATACGCTGTTCCCTCACGTACCACGATATCGATTCTCTGAATAGTTCTCGTCCACACGATGGTGACTCGCAGTTTTTAGCCACAACACTATTGTGATGCAATTCAACAGCATCAAGCATCGACCTCCGGCGAGACGTAATTTGATCTCACATCAGATAACTAATTGGTAACGGCGACGCGTAATAGAATAGAACAAAAAATATGGTAAACACGACCCTCTTGTAACCACTTTATGTCATAACGTGATGAGGGATACGATATTTTTTATAACACATTTCTCATATGTAAAACGAGATTTCATTCTGGAACCATGATTCATTCGAGCGAATAACTTTAACACTCCGAGGTATTGAGTAATATAATTTACTGTCGAAGTCTTGACATTCAATTTTCTGACTGATAAATTCACAAAGCCATCGACCCAAATGTATGTTTCGATAACTTGAAAACGAATGCCAGCCATTACTTTAAGCCGTAGTGTGCAATAAAGAAGTCTCCACAATGGGATCTTAAATCTTGAGCGGGGTCAGACGGGCAACGCTCCCATAGATTCCGCTTAGTCAGTCGGTCTAATTACACGTTGCAGAGATCGTACACAGATTATATCAGACCCAGTGTTACCATTTGTCAAAACACCGTTCCCCGCTCACAAAGCTTAAATAGCAACAGTTATTTAGCATAATGTTTACAAAAGATCGACTAGATGACTCGTTGATTCCCAACACTGTATAATCATGGCTGGTTAACTGGATAAGCGCTGACAGCAGTAGATAAAATATGGATAAAGATTATAGCAATCATAGGCGTTTTGCGCATCGTTATTTATGAGTTATAACTGTACCCACTAAATAATACAGCGTTGGTACCTCCTCGATTGACATTGCGCGTTTCTCTTACACTGTGATTATAGAAAACGACAAGGTAGGTCGCAAAAACCTGCCTCTGATTATGGCCTAGAGTGGGAAGAAACAGCCGCCCGTAAAGAGGCTATCTTATACTGGATACACTAACGATGACACACGTATAAGAAAGCCGTCGTAATATCCAAAGCAAATTACACGTACATAGTCGATTGCGGTCGATTACTTCGTCCAATAAGTTCCAAGAAAACTAAATAGACTAAATAGGACTTTCCGAAGCGGTTGCTATAAGTGTTTTGTTATCCGTAAAAGTCGCGTGCAGCAACAGATCGATAACCATTTCTGTTTATTTACGTCTAGGCAAGTGGTCGATGGAAACAAACAACTCGATCTATTATCCAATTGAATTGCGCCCACGCTGAATAATAAATCCGAATTTGTCTCGTCTAATTGGTGTGCTCTCGGAGGCTGGCTCAAGGGCCGGGTGCGGCCTGCAGGCAAATTGCACTACTCTCATAGAGCGATGGCTCTCGACTCCAGTAGAAGCTCGCTCCGTGCCAAATTGGCTGGGACCTTTATTATTAAATTGAACAACATAATGCCTTGTCTAGGTGCTCGCTAAACTATGTCTCACTAGGCGAGCAGCGCAGAGGAAGCTGTATTTTTTCATTTAAGTGACATATTGTTGCAGGGCGAGGCAAAGACTAAAAGGCAGACAGACTAGTCTTACATGTGATGAATTGATGTATAGCATACTTACATATTATACTACTTAATGATATTGATCGCTACAGTTAACGAATTCCAAAACACAGACCCAATAGCTACAATTTTCTCCATTGTATCTACATTTTCACGTTGTATTTTTTTCTAAACTGCTGGCATGATTTCGTGTTACACATTCTGGGAGTTAAATGTAAAACATAAAAATGCCGAACATGCTCCGACACGAATAGGTATCCATCACTCTCTGTGAATTCGACAGCGCTTTTTGCTTTTTACACAAATGAAAGGTTTGGCTGTAGTGACGTCAAACACATTGTCAAAATTCACGCTGATATTCTTCGACGCCTCGGGTATAATAATGTTCAGAAGATACCTATAAGTATATTTACTTGCTTCAGTTATTGTAATGTAGTGTTGAAAGATTCATGGCAGATATTCGATACAGTGTAGCAAGCTTCGTGGAATTATGGGATTATATTGGGAGCTTGCTGAAAGATCCTTCGTAAAAGCCAATTGCGTACTGATATAAACGAAGTGAAGTTATTAAAGCTATACTAAATACAGTTGTTTTATAGCGACTTGATCTGTGACGAGCGTAATGGAATGCACTTATGCAACTTTTCCCAAGATTCAATGAACATGAGATATTTATATCAAAACATCATATGAGGAAGTTAACAGAAATATGAACAATAATGGCACAACATACACACATTTATTACAAAGAATTATATTCAATAGAATAACAATAAAATCTATATATTCATCATCGACTGAGAACCATCCATAACTGAGAACGTCGAAGAAGAAGAAGAAGTGCTACCTAATCCCTGTTTTTGAACGTTTGTAAAACAGCTCATGTACTTGACTAGCCTAAAATATTTAGGAATTGGCAGGGTAGCCTATATCTACTTTACTATCTAGCCAAATTTTTGCGATGACCAATTCAGCCCAACCGCCATAATTCCGCCCTCATGAAACCATTTCACATCACATCAATATTTCATAGGACACTTTTACTTCAAGCCCTGCCTAGATATTGCAAATATCGATGTAACATAAATCCTATAAAAATGAAACACAGTCATGTGGCACGCGGTCGGCATGAAGGGTCCTCATAAATAACGGTTAGGCCGCACCTGTCTCAGGAAAAATGTACGTATTGAAGGAATATTACCCTTTTATCTGTTTACTTACGACTAAGGAGTTTCAGGACAAACAACACATAAATATGCAAAGGCATGATGGTTAAAAATCGCCTTTATTTTTTACAGATCATGTTTGGGCGTTACTTACGTCCTTTGAAGATAGAAGACGGGATATACATATATATTGAAACTGAACCTTCAGAAATTATAATCATATTGGCTACAAGTACCTAAGGTAATATGGAAATGTAACGGAATTATTTATTTCGCTACACGGAAGAATTCTTTGACAAATGCTTTTCATAAGTTTGATGGTATCGATATGTTATCTGAGAGGACTTGACGAAGTTTAGCCTTAAACCCAACTCAAGATTCTGACACTTTAGTCTTAAGATTACGTTAGTGTCTTAGTCTAAAATTAGACATTGTCTTATGAAATATCGTTGTACTATAACTCAGTGGCTGGAGTACTAAGCCGGTCGTTTGTGACCATCATTAAGTAACTCGTTCCCAACAGCTGGCTCTTTGAATAGAGGAGATAAACCAAGCCGTTTTTGTTTCAAGGACGTTCATCCATAATAATACTATAAATGTTTCAGTAACTCTATCTGAGTGTCTGTTATGCAGTCACTGTAGAACTGCTAATGTACTTTAGATAAAAAAGAGTATATATTATATGGTTTGCACCCGAAGGTAGGACATGATTTCCCAAACTTTCATCATACACATACACGTACATAGTTCCCTTGAACCACATAATAGTTTAGTAAATACTAAAGATCAAGTTGACTTTGACAACCTGTCTAAATATTTTACGTAGGTACTTCTCCAGACGCAAATTGAAAACTGCCAATTGAAAAGATTCCTCGGAAAATAGATTCGCAGTCAAACTTTTTCTTGATAGCATTATGAAGTGCGAAATTATATTAGTCTTGCTACTGAAAAGTTGGCGTACCTAATACGAAGTTATGGAAAATATGTTGCTGTTGTCATCGTAAAAGGTTTTTCTAATATAAAAGCAATATTTAGAAATGCGCGCGTAATATGAAAATATTGCACTTAATGTGAGTGTTTTACTGCAAAAAATATATTTAGAAATCTGTTGAAGAGATTCTTAAGTATCGTCAAAGAAAACTATTTTCTTCTCACATAAATCATATGCCAACTTTCCTCAGTGGGAACATCATATCGCGATTATAAACTTCTAAACACATAACTTGAGTAGCACGTGAAGTTTTCATCCGCAACACCATAATTAGAGTTAAACACATGTTCGTAAGAGTCCCTGCGCTATTCCCACTCAATCCTACCCCGAGATTGGCAAAGTTGAAACTATTCCCTTGACGGTATATTACGGTAAATATGACCACAGAGCAAAGTGACGTCACACGTTCCCGGAATCTGCCACGTCAGTCATTGACGAAGCTCGGTTATGAAACAGCGGTAACGCAAGCGAGAAATGTCGGAACGAATATGCAATTTGCTGAGCAGATATGCTGTCCTGGTACTCTGGCTTTAATTTAACTACATATTTGTATTTTGCAATTATCATGAAGTTGGAGAAATTAAAACTGTCGATCTGCGTAATTGGAATCGGGCTGGTGCGGTCTTTCCTTGAACAACAGTAAACCAACTATACTATGAATCTAGGAATTTGTTTACGCCTGGATAGATTTTCTTAACACAAAATAGGTACATCTTTTTTTATGAAATAGGTAAGTACCCCAACCTAAGCAATGAACCACCACGTCCCATTACAGTATAAACTTTTCTAACTACAAATAAGTTAACTTTCCTATTTCAATTAAGAAAAATAATACAACGTGTACAAAACAGCCAGTATGTGGCGGGCAATTTGTCCCCAGTGCCATACATTGCACTGTGAAGAATTCCCGGCGTATGTCGGGAGCGTCGAAACAATTGTGTGCCCAGAATTGTTTTAGACTTTATGCGGAACCATTTCCTGAGAGGACTTGCACATTCCTTCATTTTTAAACGTTTGTTACGTCGTGTATGTCACGGTCCTGTCCTAATATTATTCTTGAAATTTTACGTTCCACTGAAAATTTTAAATGGACATATTCACTTCGTTCGTGAAACGAGAGCAGAAAACCGTCCTTAAAATATTTTACTGTTTAAAGAACTTTATACGCGCAAGAGGTCGTGTGAAAAGGACCCTACTTTAAAGAGAAGATTTTCCCCTTGCTAACAAATTCTATCACCACGAAATAAACAATCAATTTTGCTAAACATTTGTGTCAAAATCAGGGAATCGGGAGCTAGTAATAGTTATCAATAACATTAACATAAATAATTAACAATGTATTCCGTCCGGCGCAGACGTGGGCGTAGCAGGAAGCAACGCCCAGTGCAGAGCCATACAAGTATAAGTAGATTGTACAGACAAGTGAAAAGTGCAGAAGTTGAAGTTGCACTTGTTGAACTTTTGGATAGAATATTCGATTATTCGACCATCGATAGTGTGACAAGAATTACAGTCCATTATTCGATATTATCGATTACTGACTCAGCATCAAAGGGCATGGGAGAGATTTTTACAATATTTAAAGGGGACCTCACCAATGAAACAATTGCACTTGAACAAAATCAAAATATTTTTATTTCTAACTAGCTTTTGCCCGCGGCTTCGCTCCCGTCAACTGACTTCTCTACTTTACCCTATTTTTTATATATCATAAGAACCTTCTCCTGACAATAACAAACACAACAAAAAAAGAATTAGCCAAATTGGTCCAGGCGTTGTTGAGTTATGCGCTTACCAACACATTTTGCGATTCATTTTTATATTATAGATAGACATTCGCAGGCTCCTATGAAACGTCACACTTGCACTATTTGAACAGTTCAGAACAAATAATTTCATAAACAGTAAATCTTGTTAGGTACTTCTTAGGTACAGCAGAGCAAGTTAGTCCCTTCAAATACAAGTCAAGTACGAAGCGATGTCTTCTGAGACCAGATTGTTTATGTTTTACTAAGCCCAAAGTATAAAACTCTCTAACAACATTCAACAAAATTCTTCGTATTTCACAGAACCTACTTGAGTGGCTAGACTTGGAGTCAATATGGCACTCCTCATAACTTCCAATCGAAATATTCTGTCAAAAGCAAAAGTTTTTCGTACTTTCAAGTAAAATATTATACTCAGCCATTCACATTTCTATTAATAAGTCTTTAGAATATTATCCTCCCTCTCAGACTTGTTTAAATCTTGAATTTATTAGAAAAGTTTTTATTAATCATATACTTTTTAGTTCGGCATATAATGTTCTTACTGTACCTACAAGATTTTATTCCATGTATATTTTCACAAGTTTTTACCAACATTTTCACCCACGTCCTGAGATGAATAAGAATTTATTAGTCCATTTCTTACAACTGGAGTATCTTAAAATATCTTACAATAAAATCAAGAATACTACGTAGTTTAATTTAAATTAACTTTGACCTTATGTCGTCTTTACGATGCCGTCTTATACTAGTTCCATCTAAATCGCAATCCCATTTTTTAGCTAGCTTTCTACCACTTTCACACTTCGCACAAACTTCACCTCCTGCACTCATCTTCATCATCCACGAATGTACCAGTTCAGTTGCAACTAACTTGTTAGCATTACGTATGATAAATGTACTTCTATTTCTGTTTGGCTGTTTGGTCACGAAACAGCAACACCTACAGGAAGACGTGTTGCTTTTTGAAATTATACTCTAAGTGGCATTTGAAAGCTACCGACATACGACCCAGTAATCTGATTCAGACACTTATATATTCAAGCCAAGTTTATTTTTATGGCTAGACAACGAAAATAAATCTAATTTTAATTTTATTTTTATTACATTAGGTATTGATACAGTCATTTGGGATTGACCAATCTAATTAATGTTTCATCTATCTACCCAATAAAATAAAAGCATTGAAGGTACGAGTTTTAAAAATAATACATACTTAGGTCTATAAATATCAATCGTTATTTAGTATCAATTTTTCGACTGTCGATATCCTCTCTTCACTAAAGTGAGCATTGACTTTGAATCGATTTCAATCGTATGAATCTAATCATTGTTCTAATCGACAAAGGAGAATATCTACAATACGGCAGATCTGATGAATATGTAGATTCACTTAAACGGTTTCATAGATCTTCCGGCTTATCAAGATTAGTTGCACATACGTACTCGATATGTTCACTTAACTTAATCCATGCAACATTGATACAGTGTTTACTGCATCATAATCTTAATCGATAATCGGCCATGCTTCGAGCGTTATTGTTCTCGATACAGGAGTACTAAGATTAAAGCGATACTCGATTGTATGATGCAATACGTAATTGTTGGCATCGGACACGGCCGGCCGAGAACTCGAATGCTAGCATGATATAGGGTTGTTTACGATCTGACTCGATTTATAGACTGCTAACGGGACCCTATCGAACTTGTTTGTTTAGGAGTACATATTGAAAAGATGAAAACACTTATACTGACTACGAATAACTTGATATAAATTATTCCCTCACCTGTCTATCATTGAGATGCTTTCAGAAGGTTATCTGTATCGATTACTCGATACAGATAAGATAATGATAATTGTCGTGAACTGATTAGCAAAACCTTCTCAAGCTGTCTATACCTTAGCACAATACAATTGCTTTGATTCACATTGTGTACTTCAAAACATGTGTCTTTGAATGTACAAACTATAATCCATCAATATAATAAGCTTTTCAAGTATTGTGTACCTACATTTATAGCATATATATTATGTAAGTACTTACCTACCTTAGAATATTTGGACAAAGTCTTCTGCAATTAAAACCCTAAACAGTTTTTTTATGAACACATCGCGTGCCTGCTCCACCTAGCTGCCTTTTCTCTACATTGAAACAATTCCACTTAAATCCAAAATCTCTAAAGTCAAAGATTTGTAATAAAGTCCAACATTAAAGCATTTGTAATGGCAAGAAATGCACGGGTATAATGGCGTCCACAAGTGGTATGGTAATAAAACTTTGAACGGCTACTGAGTTGTCCTACTTAGGACCGGAGTCAATATTATGCAGGTGTCGGACTGACCTGGTCATGGTCATTTAGTAGCATTACCTTTAATGTGTAGAAGTTTCAACCGGAAAATTATGCTAGTTCTTCGTTGTCGTTTATACTTAGCTTAGTCATCTAAATGTTTAGTTTGTGCATCGTCGCCTCTTCATTTTTGGTTTACAATCGTGGTTAAGAGACCCACCCGTTTATTTATTTCCTGATCTAAGTGAAATTCTTTGTAACCGACACGTCCAAAGAAGCAAGAGGTTCTCAATGAGCATTTTTGTATGATTGCTTATTTGGTTTTAAATCGCACTTTTTCATACTTACTCAAGATACATACTTACCTTTGTTAGGTAGGTAGTATTTCTATTGCCGTTCGGTCATGACACAACAGTAACAACAAAGTTAGAGTTAGAACTGGCACAAACATATAATTGAATTTAGAAGCAAAATATAATTCGGTGAAACCTTTCATGAACAGTAAAGGACAACTCTATGAAATCCGTTTTGAATGAACAAAGTTCACAATTCCTCTACACTATGCGATTCCGCTGCAACTTTTGACAAGGACTGTTTCACAGCTTACATCACATACAGTACAATATAACCGGCTTATCTAAACACATAAATGAATTAGTAAACACTTTACAAAGCCCGCATCCAGCCTATTTCCATTCATGACCTTATACCAACCGAATCCCATACCGATTCTACTCGATTCGACTACTAACAACATCGAGTAAATTCATATCACATAGCAAATCGATTATTATGATCCAAGTAAGTACTGGTAGAATCGACGGCAGCGATCGTTGGCACGCCCGGTGGCCTAACAAAAACTCTTCGCGCGAATAATCATTCACTATGGTAAGAGCACGTGCCAAAATACTTTACAACATGACTGTACTTTCCAATTACAGATTCGTAACCCTTAACGTTTTAGGAATAAGGTTGATATTTGAAAATCATTGTTTTGTTCAATGTTTTGTGTAATAGTTAGCCTACCTATGCAGTATTTACAATTTGTACGTATGATTTTTATTTTATTGGATTAACTGGCACGTTGTTTATTTTTGCCGTTAACTACAATTGTGCGTTAAACTAGGATTGGTTTTGTGAAATGTTAATCAAAACGTACAACAAAATAAACTAACCTGTACTTTTATAGAAATGAAAGCGGTCGTTTTCAGTTTAATATTAAAATTGGTGGAAATAAAATAATCTTTTTTTCAGAAATCGATTAAAAATTCACTATTTCACATTAATTAGGTATGTACCTAGTTATGCACACTATTTATTATTTGAAAAAGTGGTAACTGAGTGAAAAAATAAGAATATCTTAGATTATTGTGCCCTTACAAGAACAGAACCAACCAGACAGGGTACATTACTATATTATTCTGTATGTTCTTAAACGAACATATATAATTTCAGTATCAACTATTATTTTATTCAAACGTAAAAAACTGCTTCTTTATTATACCACAAGTCATTATCATAATAAATAAAAACTGTAAAGATATCTGCGCCTATTATACTTTCAAAGCGGAGGTATGCCGCTTGGTAATACTAGAAAGGTTTTATAAAAAGAAAATAAACTAGGTCAAACTGTCGTACCTAATTTACCTGTATATTAGTGTACCGAAACCCGACACCTAGGTATTTGTCTAGCATTTTATTTCTAGACTAGACATTAGACGTTTTTATGCTACTTAATATTTTCACTGAGGATTTTTTTAATAAATATAAATTACATACACACTACAGCCTCTATTGAATAATGAATTAATAAGTTTAACCTAATAAAAGAGAATTCAATTTGCCTTCATTTTTCTGGAAAACTATAAGTATTGCTTTATAGAAAATCAAAGTATATTTTTAAATTCCTCAACATAGCCTCTTTGGTTAAAAATAAAAGAAAAAAATCGTGTCCCGATTTGAAAAAGGAACACACCTCAGTTTCGAAACGTAAATTCTATTCAAATGAGTGGAATGCAAACCATAATTTCCAAGAACGGCTGCCAGTATTTTGTATTCGCTAAGGATAAAATGGAAGAAGGATTGTTGGCTCGTGTCGACCACGTGACCTATTCAATATGCGAACTGCATACAGACAATAGCCAAATATCTTATTTACCGAAATGACTGTCTAATTTAAATACATGCTCGTGTTAAATTTTAATATACGGAACGGTGGAAGAATCAATGATTTTGTTCGATATGTGCGTTAAATGTCTAATATGTACGTAATTATGAGTCACTGCTTTTGGCAGCTATTGGCAACATTAATTCGGCAATAAATTTTGCTATGAGTTAGGAATTTCAAAGTAGGTGTAACATAATAGAATGCCTATTTAGTGAAGTCGATGTTTACAAATTAGTCATCCAATACTACGATGGCCAATAATTTTCAGACAAGAAAAGCACTTTATAAATTACAAAGAACAGGTTTTCTTTAATAATAATAACTCAAACAAAAATTAACTCTTGTCAACAGTAGATTAAGCAGATACACTAAGTGCACATTGCGTAAAACTCAAAATGTCAAGTTCAGAAACAATGAAAAGCAATTTTATAGATGCCTAAAGAGTTCTACCACTAACCAAGCAGAAAACAACACCAATGTTTCATCACCATCGGTAGCTGAACTTCATCAATTTTGGTCAGGAATATGGGAGAGGCCTATATCCCATAACACAGAAGCAGAGTGGATCAAAGCGGAAGAAGAAAAACATAAAAATATACAAGACATGACTTTTGAGCATATACCCGTAGATACTTTTCAGGATGTTCTTAACAAGTTACACAATTGGAAAGCTCCTGGTTCCGACAATATACACAATTTTTGGTACAAAAAATTTACATGCACTCATCCATACCTTCATAACTATATTAACATCTTTATTAAGAAGCCAGAAGACATGCCTACATATATAGCAGAAGGGCTAACGTACATGATATCTAAAGATAGCACTGATTGCAATAACCCAGCTAAGTACAGACCAATTACATGCCTTCAAACCATATACAAAATAATAACATCATGTATTACCCAACTTATATATAAACATCTTGAAATAAATTCAATTTTATCTGAGGAACAAAAAGGGTGCCGGAAACTGAGCCAGGGCTGTAAAGAGCAATTGACAATAGACGCTGTAATCCTGCAACAGGTTAAAAGATATAAAAAAGACCTATACACTATGTACATTGACTATAAAAAAGCGTATGACTCAGTCCCACATACGTGGCTCCTTAAAGTTCTTGACATTTATAAAGTTAACCCTCAAATTATTACATTTTTAAGCAATATAAGTACTCACTGGGCAACACGCTTACATCTAAAAACACCAACAGAATTAATAGAGACCCCGCCAATTAAGATCCAAAGAGGTATATTCCAAGGAGATTCCCTTAGTCCCTTATGGTTCTGCCTAGCCTTAAACCCACTATCGAATAAACTAAACACAAACACACCAGGTTTTAAATTACAAATTAATGACCCGCTGAATGAAATGCCGACTGACCCACAAGAATTTAAAATCAATCATCTCCTTTATATGGATGACATTAAATTGTACGCTACATCACAAGAAGGTTTAGTTGAATTAGCTAACATTACTGAGCAGTTCTCATGCGATATAGGAATGGAATTCGGCATTGACAAATGCAAAATTAATTCTGTAAAGGGGGGGCAGACATATGAACACTCGTATACTACACAGGCAGGTGACATAATAAATTCATTGGATGAAAACGAAACTTATAAGTACTTAGGATATATCCAAGATAAACAAATAAAACATAAAGAAATAAAACAAAAACTAACTCTTCAATTTAAACACAGACTCAAATCTATTCTTAACACCCAATTAAACGCTAAACATACTATTAAGGCAATTAACACATACGCAATACCCATTCTTACCTACTCATTTGGAATCATAAACTGGAATAAGACAGAACTTAAAAACCTACAACGCGTTATAAACACAACCTTAACCAAACATAGGAAACACCATCCCCGCTCCTGCATACAAAGACTGACATTACCAAGAAAAGATGGTGGACGGGGGATTATAGACATTACAAACTTACACAATAAACAAATTAGTATACTCCGAAAATATTTTGATTCAAAAAGCACTAACTCTATCCTACACAAAGCAATAACTCATAATGACCGGAAACTCACACCACTAAATATGCATGATAAGGCGCCACAAAATAACGAAATATTAATTGACAGACAGACTAAATTAACAGAATGGGCCCGGAAGTCACTACATGGGAGACATCTCTTTGACCTGAACCAGCAAAACGTCGACAAATTAGCGTCGAACGAATGGCTAAGGCGAGGAGATCTCTTCCCTGAGACTGAAGGGTTCATGTTAGCCATTCAAGACCAAGTGATTGAAACACGTAATTATCAAAAGCATATCATGCGAGCGGCGATCCCTACTGATATTTGTAGAAAATGCAGTAGTGCCTCGGAAAATATCCAGCACATTACCGGAGCATGCAAAGCAATAGTACAGACCGACTATAAACACAGACACGATCAGATAGCTAACATCATACATCAAAAACTTGCAATAAAGTACAAATTAATTCCTCCACCATCAGTACCCTACTATAAATATAATCCCCAAATAGTTCTCGAAAACAACACTCATAAGTTATACTTTGATCGCGCCATACTCACTGATAGGACAGTACATTATAATAGACCGGACATCACTTTACTAGATAAAATCAACAAAACCGCTCAAATCATAGATATCGCTGTACCGAACACACACAACCTGCAACACACCATATCAGAAAAACTCTCAAAATACACCGACCTTAAAATTGAAATGAGCCGTATGTGGCGATTGGGCAGTGTTTCAATTATTCCCATCGTGCTTTCAACGACTGGTGTAATCCCAAAGCAACTGCATCAGTCGCTGAAAACACTGGACTTAGCACCGACCACCTACCGAACCCTCCAGAAGGCTGCCATCTTGAACACTTGCCGAATCGTTAGAAAATTTTTACAAAATGATAGCGAAACCCAGACAGCTATAACAATCCCAACAGACACACAACAACGACCACAAAACACACCTAACAATCCAGCACATCTCCCTTCATCATTCACATAGGCTAGCACTTGGCTTCGGCCCGTGCTAATCTAAAAACCCGGTAGTTCATACCGAGATACAAAAATGTATACCCAAAAATAATAATAAAATATGTTTATTTCTCCCAATAATACAAATGCCGTTCATTTTAACAATATTAATGTAAGGAAGGGAGACAGGAGCCCATACTAAGTAAAAAACTTGTGACATGGGTCTCCTGGCCTCCTTGACCCGAACAAGTATGTTGGTTCTAACAAAATAAAGAACAGTTAGTTTGGGAGTGAGCTAGATGAGTGAGTTATGGAAGTGAAAATGTTTTGGGGTGTGTGTGATTGTGCGTGCGTGTGAGTGTGAGTGTGTTGTGTTTGTGATTGTGTGTGGATGTTAGATATCTTTGTGCGTGTTAAGTAGTTCCTCTGTTTCCTCATACTTAAGAGTAAGAAGCCATTTGATCACTTTTTTCTTACATTCTAGAGTTGTATTTGAGTAGATTGAAAGCTTTCTATTAATATAGTTATATAAACGTGCACCTTTAAAAAAGAAATATTTATTGCTGAAGGCTGTTTTGGCTGGTTCTGTAGGGCATATTTGATACTTACGACGCTGAGACAACGTTGGGTTACTTGGGTTAAATAGAAGAAGCCTATGTTGCCTAAGAACAACGGAAAGAACATACAGTTGCCTAACTGTTAGTACCTCAGCTAGTTCATAGAGTTCCGAGGTAGAGAAAAGCCTTGGTTTAAATAAACTAATTTTTAATATAAGTCTTTGGGCCCTCTCTAATTCTATTAGGTGGCTCTTAGCTGCTCCACCCCAGGAAGAAATGCAGTAGGCAAGGACGGATTGACAAAGCGCTAAATAGACTGTTCTCATAACTTTAGAGTCCGCTACATGTCTTAGTTGTTTAAATATATATGCTAATTTTCGCACTCTTTTTGCAACATTACTTATATGTTCTGAAAAATTAAGATTTTCGTCAATGGTTACCCCTAAATATTTTATAGATTTAGTTTTTTGAATCTGTGGACAGGAACAATTTGTGCTTTGGGTTAAATCACATGAATGCGCTATAATTTTATGCGGTGGTGAAACAGAATTACGTAGAGAAAAAGTTCTGTTTCACCACCGCCACCACCACCTTCTTTGTAATTTATAAAGTGCTTTTCTCACGTATTTTAACATATTTCAACTACATCCCCGTTTACTGAAAAAACTAATTAATGATACATGAAGTATGAAAGAAATCTTAGATTTGTACTTTGAATATTTTTACATAGAACTTACATGAAAATAGAAAAGACAGTAGGTACTTACCAATACTTTAATTTATATCGTTATACGTTCTTGAATAACGTAGACCAGATTAGAATGTCAACTTAGGTACATCATACCAGCTCTTTCAATTTTTCCAGATATAGATAGAATAAAAAAATTGACTTTGAATAAATTCCTCAGAATATTCGAGTGGTAGAAGATGGTCCATTGTGTAAAGACGCCTCCAAGCAATAATATGTGGGCGGCCGTGTGTAACGGGAAAAAGCGTGCAAATGAAAAGAAATGAGCGATGACATCCCAGAGTTCCTTTGTTCCATGTTCAGCGGCTGTAAACGAGATTCTTCTATTATATTATTTGTACCTTATAAACAAAGTTATTTATGTTGACGTAGCTGTCTTGAGTCTATAAAAAGTCTAGACTTTTGTACATGAAGACAGTTTTTTTGTAGAAAATGTCAGCGTATTCAGAAATATAAGTTTAACAAATATCTGTTTCTAGAAGTTTATAATAAATGAACATTAGTAAACTACGTAATAGGATACGCTTTTACTATAAGTATGAATTAAAAGTTGAATCTACTTAGAACTTATCTCCTCTTAGGTGTTTAAGTAAAATTCTACTGAAATATACTGACAATTTATATTTAAAACCTAAAGCGAAATGCCTCTTCTCGTGTCTAACAACTTTACTCACTGTATATTACGCAGAATCTTCCAGAATATATCATCATACATCATTGGTATAAAAAAGGTACCTATTCTACACGTCACATAAAAATATTATTCATCTACAACTCTACTTTCTTTCATCCCCTTTAGTGATCGTAAAAACAGAAACACCCCACTGCTTTATTACGCATTACATATGGCTAATAAAAAGTATACATACATACCAAGCTAGTTGTTTGTTTATATTTTATCGAATATTCCCCCACTCTTAGCATGGTGACAATAAAGTTACTTTTGAACTGACGCATTCAGTGGCGAACACCCGCGGCGTTATAACGTAAACTAGTTAAGTTAACACAATAAAACGTAACTCTAAATTAGCTGCTCGTTTTACAAGCAATAAATTTAATAGACCCCTACGAGGGGGTAAGTCACGCTTAAAATTTTAACTCGGCGACAATTCGTTTATAGACTCGCGAAGTTGACGTAAGATTAAAAGTTACATCAAGTTACGTTTTATAAGCGACTTCGTATTCCAAGTTAATAGATCCTTATGTAAATATGGAGTTTGAATTCTATGAGTGTTAGTCACTAGTTATGATTATATTAGTTTCTTAGTAGGTACTTAAGATTAAAATGGAAACTACATACCTACCTATTCTATCTTACAGGATGTTTCTTATACTAACCCTTTTTGTTTATCCACAGGTTGACGCGACTTCGAGAATCCGCTGCTGCAGCTGCCCAACACTACAAATAAGCGCAGTATGACATATTTCGCGCATGTGATGTCACCGCACGTCGCTCATTATCAATTCCTGTCTCGCACAGTTCGTCTGTCATCCAGACATGTAACGGATCGAAAGCCATAGCACTTGCCATGCACACCACCCAAGCCTGTTATGACATTCGGCTAGTCTTTGACTCTCCGGTTGAAAGACCTATAACAATCGTCATCAATATGCGAAATTACTACAACACGACCGTCTGGTGCCTAGACAAGAATAGACTTTATATTACGCTCTTGAACTCTATTGACATTCATTTGTTATGATCGGCTTTCAATTCAGCAACAAAGTATCGAGAAAAATGAACTTTAGTAATTACTGAAAGTTTTATCAAACGATCGAAAAGTCAAATAACTTAAACTTACTTATTTTCTTTCGTCTCAAAACACAATATATTTTTTTTATTAAAATATCATATTTGCTGATGTAACTTTCGTTATGAGCATAGGGGCTAGTCAAAAATCATGTGGAATAATCAACTTTTACTGCATATATTGGCTTAGACCCCGGGGGATGAGGGCTGAACGTCACAGGGGGCCACTTGGTTATGAGTGGCTCAATTTGTACTGATAGATGAAGATTAAAGTGTAGACTTCCCTTCGGCAAACAGAACTGTGTCAACACAAACACGTCATATTCATCGACAGACGATTGTAAGCATGTGTTAGATAGCTCCTGTGTTTCTATTTGTATAGGATTGTGTCTGTAAACAATGGATGTTGGACACGCTTCTGTCTTTAGTGTCTATTGATGAATAACGCTTTTGTGTATGACATCTATGCTACAAGGTTTCTAGACGACCGAAAACGATACACATGTGTACATATGTCAGTGTGACATAGAAGTCCGAAATAATTCTTACAACAAAACAAACCTTTTGATTTATCATAGTACTATCTACTTTTAAAATAAATACTTACTTTGAAAGTCGCCTAAAGATTTTTACTTATATTTGTCACCGTAAGATTACAAACATCGTTAGATTACAATCTATCTCGAGAGATTGTAAACTGTCGAATTATTGTGAACCGTAACATCTGATTGCAATTTAACGCATTCTTTTTCGCTATATTATAATCTATCGATGAGAAATTGTCAAATTGTCAACTATCCGAAAGCTCTCCCTGATTGGTCAGTCTTTTTGTAAGATCGACCAATCACGACCAGCCGTTCTGTTGCCATGGAGTTCCCGTAGAGTTAGGAATGAATTTGTTTTTGAAGACAAACTACCTAATTGTTTTGTTTTTTTTTTATAAAAGTTTCTTATAATTTTCCAATTTCATTTAAATAAATTTTACGGATTTTATCGCGGTCGGTTTTAAACGTCGGGATTAAATAATATAATATAACCGCGATAAAATCCGTAAAAGTAGTTTTATTTAAATGTCTAATATTCGCGTAAGTGTCAGAAATCAATGTTTCCAATTTCAATTTGTGTTTGAAGAATAAATATGTCAGGAATATTAATTACATACTCGTACTAAATAACAAATACTTGAAGAATTTTTGAAGAGCATTTATTTTATTTAACTGACACCTCTATTTCATTCCTAACTCTACGGGAACTCCATGGGAACAGAACGGATTATTGGTCGATCTAACAAAAAGACTGACCAATCAGGGAGAGCTTTCGGACAGTTGACAATTTGACAATTTCTCATCGATAGATTATAATATAGCGAAAAATAATGCGTTAAATTGCAATCAGATGTTACGGTTCACAATAATTCGACAGTTTACAATCTCTCGAGATAGATTGTAATCTAACGATGTTTGTAATCTTACGGTGACATATTCTACTTATCTAACTGCCAATTTTTTATTATACTTATGTGTGAAAGGTTCGATAGGAATAATAAAATCCTCAACAGCAGAGTTACTGGTGTGTAACCAACCTTTTAAAAAGAAGTACGCTCATTTCTTGAAGGTTTAAATTACCTATCGATAGCAACATTTCTCCGCATCACCAATCCTGACTTTTCCGCCACTTTGTATAAGAGCCTCCACTAAAGCGGACTTTCAAAGATAGATGGGATGTCTAGCCTTCTACCGTATTTGCTATTAATTCCCGAGACGACTAGCGCAAATAGATAAAAACTTTTAATAGCATTTCTATCGGCTATAAAGTAAGGATAGATCAATAAGAAAATTATAAAATTTGTTTTTATATTGAATTGTTGTACGTGTTATTAATACCTGATTGTGTTTCACAGTAGCCGATACAATGTGTTCTGCATTAAAAATCTCATAAATATGGTACCTATTTATTACTGTAGCATATAGGATATACTTTTCTACGAGCAGTTGTAGTCAGCACTTACATTAGTGATTCGAAGACTTAATAAAAGACACAAACGTCCAATAATGTGCATATCCCCAGTAATACAATACGTTAGCTCAGTTTACTCGGGTATATGTAAGTCATGTACCTATATGTAATAGTTACAGGTATTTTCTTCAGCAGGTATATACCTCGAGTTTCCAACTTCTTCGAAATTGTATATGAAAATCCTAATGAACCTATGCTCCTCTCTATTCTATTCGCCATAAACGTAGAACTTACTGTCTAAGTATTAACCTACGTGAATCCAGTCTGCAGGATTTTTTTTAAACTCAGTCCCTACTTCATAGATTTTACGATCCAATTTAGGTACATCAGCAATCCTTATTACACATTCCGGGACCCTCTACATAATACTGGCACCATCTCCTCGGGATTCCTCTCAAACGCCTTTCCTTACAGCCGACGTTCATCCCAAAGATTCGAGGTACTTACCTCGCGACAATAACTATTGGAAAGACATTGCTGTTCAAAGGTTTTCTAATAACGTTACCTAAAACTTTACCTTGTAGTTTCTCTTGTGAACGGTTGAACTGCAGTAGGAAAGTTGTTATGAGAACGATATTATGAAAGATGTTTCAGTTTAGTGTTTATTCTACACTGTATAACAAAGGCCTTGTACCTACTTACTGAGATTTATTCTTAACGACTCGTAAATGAAAACATTAAACTGAAAATTGAAGCCGCTTAAAAAAAATGCTCTTGAATAGAACTAACTTTACAAATACTTTCTCTCAAAACTATACATAGCATAATAGACAAAAACAAAACACTACACCCAAAATGCCTACCAAACAAATTCTTTGTCATAATCATAACAAGACATCCTGATAAACTACCTTGACACAATAATAACCCAACATTTATATCACAATGTTTTCACTCAGAAACCTGACAATGACTCGGGCCTCCATAATAGACTCGTAATTTAGGAAAACGGCCGAACATCCGGACTGTTTAATTCAATACAAGTACTTAAGCGCATGTAAATATAGAAAAAAGTATTTATAGTAAAAGGATTATAATGGAACGCCAGCGGACCATGAAGAATAGAATTGTAATGTGCTTGAAAATGGAACGCAGTGCCGACATGGGAAATGCTGTGTCAACTGTGTGAATTTCTAGTAGGTGAAGGAAAATATCGTGAGAAATATGAATAAGGACCACCTAAGAGTAAAACGTAGCTTCTAAACAGTATATTAGCTGGTATATAGGCTTGTCACATGGACTAGGATACAATTTCACTTCAGGTGTGTAGAGCCGAATTTAATTAACTGTGACTTGTAGCTGTGAGCATACGGTCCCAAATGGCATGGAAACCAGCATGATTTAGGCACAGAACTAAAATAGAAGTTACAAATAACAAATCAATAAATAAATATCTCGACTAGTGTGATTGTTACCGTTATAACACTCACACTTATTAATACTTCTCATTGATTTCACACGAAACCAATAACATTATTGCTACAAGAATTGAAATGAAGAATCTATATGTTATGGGCCATGTGATTAATTCGGGCATTATTTATAATGCCCGAGCATTATTATTATGTTGCGAGGGTGGCAGTTGTTCTAATAAATAAATCCTGTTACTTGCTACATATTTTATGATTATTGTTTAAAATTATATGTTCTATTTTAATGGGAAATTATAAGTCTAGCCACAAAACTATTAATTGGACAATTGTCATCTAATTTACTAACTCGGCCTCGTTTTTCTTGATCTCATTTTTCTTGGCTCGTTTGTTTTATGGTAGAATTTAATTTGGATTCAAAACATTGTATTAAAAACTGAACTTAGTGACGAAAACGAATCGCTGCAAAACCGACTCCACGTAGTCTTGTCTGCCCTACCCCTAGAGTGCAATTCAAAACCGCGTAGGCACGGAGGGGCGAGGCGGCCTGCGAGCTGAGGCGTAGGTAGTTGAAGCGCTCGCCGCTGCGGCTGAGGCTGGCCGGCTGGGCCGGCCAGCAAGCCGAAGCTGCGGTGGTGAGCGTGAAAACAATCTGCGACGATAAGCTCGCATGGGACCGCCGGAGCCCCGCAGCGCCGGAGCCGTGACAGAAGCCATGCTTGCTGCATGTTGCATGCTTACTTCTATGCTCGGTCAATTGATATGGGATGTGTTATATTTAGTTCATTTTAAGTTAAATGTCAATAACAGTAAAAAAATGAAATTAAATATGTTTGTATTACTTTGCCCAAAAGGACACGGGCAATATGTATAGTGCCCGGTCAATTTGATTGTTTGAGTAATTATTATCAAATTGCACTCTCATATTGGGCATTATTTATAATGACCGGGCATTATGTATACTGCCCAATTTATCACTTGGTCCATAACATATATATCAACAAGAAACCTCATTATTATGAATCATCGCACATCAGTTCAATGTAAAAAATGCATTACTGTACCTATGCAGATTTAGCTTAAAGGTTTAAAAAGTTGTATAAACTGTTAAGCTTTCACATTTCTCCGACCTCCGACCCGGCTATGGCGACCAAGATGTGAAATTCCGATAACAATGTCACCATTTCAATTCCGTTATTTAACACCATACACCTTGCACATACTCGATCGTATAGTGTGCAGTACTTCGTGACCTTAAACTGAACTTCACGCTGCAGTTAAGGGTTGTGGAACTTTACCTGTGTATGATATGGAACTTTACCTGTGTATGGTATAACTATACCTAATGATATCTATGTACTTAAAAATCGCTAATACAAATCACAAATCAAAAATAGTTTGTAAAATTAAATGTTGCAAACACTGAAAGATTTCTTTACGTAAAAGTTGTTTACGAGTAAAGTTCGACAGTCTGATGATGAATCATGGTATGCAAAACTATTAATTTTAAGCCAGCTATGTTTATGATTAGATATCCAATAGCAAAGAATGTAAAATATTATAAAATGTTGTAAAATGATAAATTATTTCAGTACAGACATCTACTTTATGAGCATATAAGTACGTACTTATGAGTTTCTAACCTAGTCTTTAAGAATAGACATTATTACTTTGTTCCGCCAGTTGGTTTCTGTTGCGTCGTTTTTTGTTTTCTCTGCTCAGCTGTTGCTATTTTTTTGTTTTTAAAAGTATTCGGTTTTGAATTCCGAATTCTCTACTAGATATTCCAAATTCTAATTTCGAAAACATTGAGCCTTCTCACTACGCCTAACTTTTGACACTCTCTAAAGAGGTTAGGTATTTCATATTGGTATCATAGCGAAAACATGACACACATAATTTACAGTTTACAAACAGCTCGAATGCCTTAAAAGCTTCAAGTTTGGACACTAACAACCTAGCCTAACAGGTCAATCAGGTCAGATTTAATTACTTACCGTTATTCCGACTAATAGCGCATCCTTTTACAGCTAGTGCTACTAATCTGCAAATGTCGATGAAAGTAGAATGGCCTGACATCCCAAAATAGAAAGAACTGGTGAACATTATAATGCTAAGTCACTGGCAGATTATGACACATATGATAATTGTTGATGAGCAGAAAGAAAAAAGTAATGATCATTCCTCTGGTAAGTACTTATATGACCTCTGACGCAATAGATGTTCAAAGGTCCAGGAGAGCAATATACCAACAAGTTTAACCTTACAAGTAGCTCATTGTATTATCCACAATTACATCACATAATATGACTATCAATACACAATCGTTCAACTACAAAACAGAGTGATCTAACCACCATGTCACGTGTCAAGTTAAATCGACCTCTATGCAATTTACAAACATGTACTATTTTACATTGACATAATTTATGAAGAAAATTAAATTAGGTCATGTTCAGATATGTCGCCTTGGACGTGTTTTATTGATACCGTTACAATTATCCATTCACGCTGTTCTATTAAGTCTGTTAGGAACGTTTTGCTAAACTTTCAAATAAGTTAAAGAATCATTTCTCAGCGTAGTGTTTGAATAGATTCTTATTGAAGTCAATTTTATTTCCAACTGAAAGTCTAGACGCAACTAAGTAGGTACTAGATTTTATTTTATCTCTTTGTGGTCTTAGGTTTTTAAAGTTATAAGTATTAGATACGTCTGATATGAAATTGGCATATTTTGACTCGGAGAAATGGATCTGAAAAAAATATATGAAAAGTAATCACAACTTTTGAACTGGGTAGACTAGGTAGGTCACGGCGACTTGTCTGACTTTGTAAAACGCCAGTAACGTTAGTGGATCCATTTTTCACCTTCAACATATGTACATTGCTAAGCCTCTATGATGGTTTATACAACACGATAGCTGCAACTGCAACGTCTCTAATTGAATCTAAGTTGTTTATGAAAAAAAAGAAGTTGAAACAAAATCCAAACGAAATTCCAAAATCGCGTCCAGATTGTAATACCAAAGAACAATATTGACAATAGCAATTTGTCCATCAGAGAGCCCAACCCATTGCAGGCCTTGATTCACAAAACCCGTAGGAACGTAAACAAACAGTTTTAGTACAATCACTTCCCAACCTTTTGTGAAACAATGGCTCGCGACCAAACAACGCGACACGGCTCAGTAAATTAAGGTACTGTAATCAACTTCTGGCTATTTTCGTACGATGGGCATCGTAGATACGAACCAACCAAGTCTACGTATTTCTCTGTGGGTGAGAAATAATTAGGCTTGACAAATGGATTAGGACAAGTTTAATATTCATTGCGCTGTTGTACAAATGAATTACAGCAATGAATACATAAGCAAAGCTAAAGAATTAGGTCTCGTTCTGACCACTACTAGCGTTTATAAAATATCTTGTTCTATTTATGCAGCTTTGCTAGAGCTTTTATGTATTGATTTTAGAAAAATATTTGAAAGTATATCGCAAAAAGAAAAAGTTGTACCTTATATTTTTTTCAAGTACTCGATCCATCTTAAGAATTAGGACTAGAAATTAGAGTTTACTAATGCAAAATCGTCTAGACTGTTTGATTGATCTACTGCTTATTTTGTTATATTTTCAAAGTTATCTTAAATGTATGTGTAAAATCCACCACGTAAAACCATCTCGACCTGATCTCCACTTACCATATTTGCCAAACAAAGGTTCTTCCTAAAACATACTTCCTCAAATAAAATTCCAAATTAGAGGTGTTGTGATCCATTCACAATTTCACATATACCCACAGAGATTAGCACCCGCCTACGCCTACCAAAGAAACTCTTAAGAAACCTACTTGAGGAAAGTACCAGGAAACCACTTAAATGTTCAAGAATTCTAATGAGCGAAATCAGCCTACGCTTGTGTAATCTTTTTGATAACACGAAGAGTTTTATTGAAAATTTTAGTATCAAAGATTGTTGTTATCTTTATTATTGTCTCTTTGAATTTGTGGGGTCTGTTGAGTAATATTTAGAGTTACTTGTATAATATGTCTTGTTACTGTCTACATTTCTAAAAAAACTTGTTCTACATTTTTTGGTTTTATTTCAGTACCTTATAATATTGAAATTAATAAAGAAGCGATAAGGTAGAGCTATTTAAACAATATGTAAAAAGAACGTACACGTATATTCTCAAAATACTAACTCAAAATACCCTAGTTACTGCCATTTTCTTTTCAAGACAATCTTTAACTGTTACAAAAGTGGCGTGTGTCAATTATAAACATTTTACTTCAATGAGTCACACGAGTGCAACAAAAATGCTCGAAAACACGTTGGTCTCATATTCCATTCATTAACTTAACGCCCTTCCTGATTAACGTTAATTAATGATTTAAAAAGTCGTTTCCAGTCCCCAGAACATCATTTACGAATTTTCTACAATGTAGGCCCATTTGTGTGTCCCAAATTACATTGTTACAAAACACATTTGGGAATTTGAGATGTTCAAATAAAATAAAAAGAAATCTATTAAGTGGATACAAGTCTCGTTGTCTCATTGTAGCTGACGAAGTGAGCCAAATTCAATCATGTAACCTGCGTCATCATACACTTGTGTACGCGACTCACGGCGCTTCGTACTAACGTACATAGAATTGTTACGTAGCTGTATACAAACTCTGCGAACCGTTGGTGACTGCAAAAAATACAAAAATCGATATAGTTTTTGCTGTTGCTGTCTCATCGAGATGTGCTGTTATTTATTGACCAACAGATTACGCACATTATATAACGCGGTTTTCCTCCTCAACATATTTCCAAAGTTTATTTATTGTCTGCCTTTTTTGCGGTTGACGTAGCCTCGAATATTGTATGTTTTTGCTAGAAACTGTTATGTTTTATGGCATACAATCTAGAATAATAAACATTTTGGTATCGGAACGTTTGGCCTCGAAAGGCTAATGCACAAGTATTCAAATTGAGAGAAATAGTTAGCGTGTCACCTCCAGATTTTCTTTTGTTCATATTTACGGCAGGCGTGAAATGTAAAACTTCTTTAACACAATAGTATCCAGTTTAATATAAAAGAATAACGTGATAATGGTAGTTACAATAATAAATTTAAAAAGTCATCATCGTTTTAATTCTAAAAAAGTCGTGATTAGCAAAAACTACTTTCTTTTTAACTGTGCCATTTTGTAGTTAATCGTTACCGTCGCCGGTAACGTGTTCTGCTCTCACACCGGCACAGGGAAAATTGAGAAAAACTTTTAATGGAAATGAGCATTGCAAGCGAGTGGAGCTTATCATATAGCTGCCTATTGAAGGCATACATGACGACAGTGTTTGCCTCTCATTCTTGTTCTGTTTACGTGGACCAGCTGCTTCATTTCAGGCTCCGCTCGTAAAAACTGAATTGGAAACAGAATAAAACATGTATTTTTAATGTCTCTACTCGCGCATTTTTACTACATCTTCATAAAATGGCAACATTAAGGAAACTGTCTTAGTAGATATCAGAAGTGCATTGAAACTAAATATTTTCGTTTATAAACTTCTTTAATTACATATCTATACAAACATCAGCCAATTGAATTACAACTACACAATAATTTACAGTCTTTCCGAATAATACTTAAAACATTTTTTCATTTAAAAAAGTAATAAATACGAAGAAGCAAACCTTTTCAAATGCGAAAAATTTGGTATCGTTATTGTACAAAAGTTACACATAATGCTATTAAAGATACTCGTAGATTATAAAGTTCTATAAATATTTACAACTTCGGACGATTTTCGTCTATAACAAAACAAGTTCTTTAGCGTTCGCCTAAGGCTAAGACTAAGGCCTACAGATCAATTATTTAAGAGATCGTTTGGGTTAATGTTAAATGAGGTCCTTCATACCAGGTACGTTTGAACAGTGTGCTGAAATACGACAGATTGCGGCTGATTGTGCCGCCCTTGGAAGTCGGTGGACGAGTAGTCGGAGTCTATCGTGGAGTAGATGTGCTCGGACAGCGGCCGGTCGCACGGGGACCGCTCCGCCGAGTTCGCGGACTTGCCGCACAGAGTCTGGCAGGTACTGTTCAGCACCGACGCGTCCATTGTATATGTGTTAGAATTTCTTCCATAATTTAGCCTTTTCAACTTCTGTCCGTGTCGTTTAGATGACGGCATGGCATAACGTAACCTCTCCCAAAACCGTTTCTCTTTCCACGTTATTTCCAAACCCGTTTTGAAATATGACTTCAACTCCGGATCTCGTGGGATGAGCCCTACACTCACTATTATTAATTTATGTGGATTCTTTTGTAGCGCTTTCTGTAAAGCTTGTCGGAACTCTATCTGTGACCACTCGGTTGAGATAAAATTCTTAGTTAAAACTACTATGATACGCCTCGACGCCTCGGTGGCCTCGACCACCAAGTCGGGGAACTGCGCGTACGTGGCTTCGAACTGCGGAACGTCTCGGTAGTGTAGGCAGAGATGGTACGACGGATAACCGGTCTCTAATTCACGAGCGAGCGATTCCACGACAAACTCCTCGTCTTTAGGGCTATAACAAATATATGCGTCGTAAAGCTTATCAGCATCCTTAAAAGCGCCCGCTAGAGGGGAGAGCTTAATTCCGCAATTCGAATACAACCACATCCTACAAGCGTATCTAAATGTGAATACTAAAGCTAATATTAATAAAATAAGCATGAACCCAGTCAAAGCCGAAGCCAATAATGGCAAATTGTGAGAGACGAAGAACGCGCTTATCATCGAAGGATCGCTTATTTCACTGCAAACTGTCACATTTAAATTCAATGGCTTCTTTGCCGGGTTCATGTTCTCATTCACACACCACAAGTTGGGAATATCTATAATCTTTTCGACATTTTGCGACACGTAAGTTAAAAAGCCTTGCAAATATTTACAGTCACAGAACCAGTTGTTACTGCCAATGTACAATGTTTGTAGCTTTTTGTTATTGTCTAAATGCCACAGACCGTAATTCACGAGTCTGTTTCCATCCAGGCGCAAAACTTCTAGAGCTCCCAAAAGGGAAAAAGTTTCATTAGAAATGTACTCAATTAAATTACTTTGAAGATACAGTTCTTTTAAGTTGCTTAGCTTTGAAAACTCGAGACCCAGTAATTGTTTCAGTTTGTTGTTGTCCAAGTGTAGGATCCTCAGATCTCTTAGCTGGCTAAACGTATTGTTCTGTATATTTATTATGTTACTGGAATTTAGATACACGACGACGGCTTTACGCATTGAATCGAAAACAGATTCGTTAAGTTCACTATAAATATTACCATCTAAATATATATGAGTTGCATCTACAGGAAAATTCTGAGGTATTGATTTCAATTGTTTAACAGAACAATCAACGACGCTAGTGCTTTTCGCGGAATCGTGATAACACGAACAATTAATTGGGCACAGTGTTTTGCAGTTACAGTTATTGAAATCGCAGCAATGACAACCATCAGGGCAGTAACTATCGTATTTGCACAAAAAGTCTTTGATGTGGAGGGAACTGACCGGGAGATATTTCACGCCGCGTACGTAGGATTCCTTGCAGATTACATTCTCCAAGTCCATCACGCGCGGGTATTCTCGAGACGTAATGGAATTGATGAGTAAGAGCCATTTCATTGTGCAATCGCAACGAAAGGGATTGCCGCTAATGTAAAACTCCGGCAATGCCCGTTCATCTGCCACTCTCGAAATGCGCAAACTATTTATGTCCAAACTTTCGATCTCATTGGCATACATATCCACTCGAGTTAAATTTCTCTTCTCAAGGAATGTATCCGTCTCTATACTTGTGATAAAATTGTTGTTTATAAACAAAAGCTCTACGCTGTTTGGAATCGACATTGGGGACAGGGTCACTAAACGGTTATGACTTGCGTCTAATGTTTTGACGTGAAGTTCATTTTGAATTTTGTAATAATTACCAAGAATTTCAATGAAGTTTGCATGGATATCCAACCATTTCAAACTTCCCGGAATGAATGCGTAATCAAACCACACTAAATGGTTCTCGGATAAATTAAGCCACAACAGTTTAGTTAGTGCCACAAACACCCCGTTGATATCAGAAATGAAGTTACCATCCAAACGCACGGCTTCCAATTGAGTATTCTTTTGAAAGGTTTCAGTTTCGATCGACTGTATTTTATTTTTGGCCAAGTTGAGTACTTGCAGGCTCGGCATGCCCCAGAACATGCCCGCAGTAAGGTTTCCAATTTGATTGTCGATTAATCGCAACCCAGTCAGTTGAGATAGATTTTGGAATGAAGTGTTTGTAACTTCTGTTAAAAGATTTTCACCCAAGTCTAAAGATTTCAAGAACGGTAACTGTAAAATTGCATCAGGGACTTTCGCAATCTTATTAGAACTAAGATCTAATTCTTTCAAATCTGAACAATTTCCAAATGCATTTTCACTTATATAAGATAGTAAGTTATTATTTAAATTTAATTTATTCAATATAAACAATCCATTAAATACATGATCTTCAATAGCTTGCAACTTATTCTGACCTAAGTTTAATGTGTGTAGATTAAAAAGCGGTGAAAACGCATTATCCTCTATGAACCCTATGGAGTTGTTGTATAGATTCAAAATTTGTAAAAAGAACAAGTCTTTGAACATGTTGCGTGAGATTCGTGCGACCGTGTTATGGGACAGGTCGAGCACGATTAATCTTATTAGACCACCGAACGTTTCATCTTCTATGTGGTCGCTCTTCAATTTATTCGCCGAAAGATCTAAAACGAGCAATTGTTCCAACCGATTGAATATTCTCTTAGGCAAAGTTTCCAGTTCATTATTTTGTATATAAATTTCTCGAATTTCTCTAGTATTATAAAATAAACCATCCGGCAAATAACTAATAGCGTTATCCGAAAGGTTCACAACTTTTAACGAGAGTAAGTCACTAAAAACTTCGCCTGGCAGCTCATTTATTTTATTATTCTGAAGAAATAACTGTGTCAACCGGCGTAAATGTAAAATTTCGGAGTCAGCTGGCAGCGACATGATGTCGTTATGACTTAAATCTATAGTCTGTAATGTGGACCCGCATTTATGACCGAAACCCAGTTCATCGACAAACTTGATTTTGTTATGCGTTAAATTAAGAGAAATTATGTTTTCCAGTGCACAGAACAGGTCTGAAGGTATCTTTCTGATATTATTGTGACCTAAGTCTAACGTGTGCAGCTCCCTCAGCCCGTTGAAAGCTCCCAAAGAAAGTTCCAATTCTTTATTGTTGCTCCACTCGTTGTTCATAGTACGAATGTTCAATGTTTTCAAGCCTCGTAATCCCTCGAAGACATTGCCGGGGAGTCTTAATATTTTGCAGTTATCTATGGTTATCTCCGCCAAACCTTGCATTCTTCCGAAGTGGTGATCTCGCAGCGTGCTCTCGAGCAGCAGCGGGCTGCACCGGATCGCGAGCCGCTCCGCGCCATCCGAGTGCATCGAACCGGCGACGTCCCTGTCCGACGACAGTGTTCGTACGTTGCACTCCACCACACCATTCTCACCGGACACACGGAAACAAACATCTGCATCGTCAGGCGCTTCCGTAAGCGCCGCGCCCATCACTAAACAAAAGAATATCGCGTTAATTATCATTTTAAACGGCACTGTGTCCATATCATTTTCGTCACTTGTCAGAATAGAGTTTTGATGAATGAAACTTGAGTTCGTAAGTCGCGCACGGTCATGTTCAGCTGTTGTGTACGCGTGTACTACTCGGAAACAATTCGATAACGACGATTATGAGCGGTGTAGTAAATAGAGCAGTGTGCGTGCGGCGCAGCATAGCAAGGCAAGCACGCGATCCCCCCGCGGTGGCGAGGCCGCGACTGCCGCGTACAATGAAATGCCATGAATGCGCGCCGGCTTGGAGGGAACGGACCGCACCAACATTTCTATTGCCGCATAATAAGTAACCCTCGTAGTTTTGACTTTTGTACGAAACGGAAACCGTTACGTGACTTTTGTTATCATAAATTTTATCCAGGAATACCCTTTACCTAATTAAATTTAAACAAAAACCCACTGTGTGTGTCTCTACCGTAGTAGAGCTGTCCAAAGTTTCAAGTTAACTTTCTAAAAGTACAAAATTATCTATTTTACTCGATGCCTGATTTTACAGGTAATATTACTTATAGATATTTTATGGGTAGGTAAGCGCAGCCACCTTGCAAAGTTTACTGAAACGAAAAACTGCAAAGTCTGTAAAACTGAAGTTTCTAAGTGTCTTTTTTATAGGTTTTATGTTAAATTTTAATTTATTTGAATATTTCTATGTACCTATAATTGGATTGTAAATAAAATACAACCCAAAATTACAAAGAACTACCCGATGAATTCCCTATTTCCACTCCATTTAACACACATGCAGAAGCAAGCTGTGCTTGCGGTTGCTCTCTTGCGCACCTTTACAAAACATCCGCATTCAGGGTACAGGTAGTAGGCACGGGACACATTGTGTGATGTTGGCACCTGGTGTTCCCGAATGCTGGCTGTTGACAAAACTGACGAGCTAAAGGTACAAACACAATTTCTGATAGATACCTACAATTTCTTCGTTTGTGGCTCCTGTTTTTAGGGGTATGGAGTTTTAGTGTTTACGAAATATATACATGTGAATATGAAAATATTCAAATAATTACCGAGGCAGCAAATGCGAAAATGCAAATATTAAAATAATAACCGAAGAATTAAAAACACATTTAATTTTAACATAGGCTTTCTTTGGGAAATTCAAATTTTTTGCTAGTTAAAATAATAATAATTTAATCCGAAATAAATATTCTCTAAGTGTGTACCTATATCTATGCGAAATTCCGTATCTCTAGTGATGATACAAGTTTCCAGGTTGACATTTGTTTTTATTATGTTCACCCCACTCACCCAGCCACGATAGGAATATAGAGGTATTGCATCGATTCTGCAATTACAAATCGCCATCATCACTCTCAGTGCGTTGTTATGTATAAATTAGACACAAATGTCAAAATAAAAAAATGTAATCGTACAAAAATGTGCGTGAATCGAACTTATGATAGGTACACAGATATTTAACCACTGAGTTACACGTCCTGCGTCACTACTCACAAAATGTAGTTCAGTCCTTGCAAGAAGCAGAGGTAAATATTCAGATAATGTTCAGAAATAGGTTTTACGTACCGTCTCGTCTAGCATTAAAATAAATAGAAGCCGATAAATGCCCCATCGTCTGTACAATGCAGACTGTTCGGCGCATGGTTAAGTATTCCCTCTAAACATTTGTGACTAATGCATTATTAAGTACTTTTGCCATGAATGGATTTTCAGGCACCAATGCTACCTACTACTACTCCTAATGCTATAGGTACATAAGTTTCCGAGCTATGAATAGACAAACAATCAGTCAAAGTCAAAATGTTTGGTTTCTTAATTCCAGCGCTTCTCTTGTACACAACCCAAAAATGTACCAACCTTCCAACTTTATTTAGAAAATGGGCAAATTGTACTGGGTCAACGCCATCTACTGGCATCTAGCATCATGTACAAATATGGGGTACCTACAGAATAACGTAACTGTTTGTTCCGAGGTGCCGTGTACCTAATGAGATGAACATCTAGAGATTTGTAATGTGGTGAAAACGTATTCAATAAAACAAAAATCGGCTGTGATAATAGCCAATAACTATCTATTCTTGGATAATAAATATAGCACGCAGAAGAATACCAGTTACTGATACTTGGATAAGGAAAGTTGCGGAAAAGAGACCTGAAAACAAAAGACAAACAACACATAGTCAAAGACATTTAGGGCTGAAGGCTGGATGGGACTCAACAATTGAAAGCACGGGCAGAGTCACACCGGAATGGTAGCGACGGGTGGCGACATCAGTCGATGGACAATTGGACATAACGCGCGTGGTCTCACTACCTTTCTAAGTTTTTCAACCGACTTCCCTAAAAGGTATCTCAATTCGGATGTTTCCTTCTTTTTCAAGCGATATGTGGATAGTTCCAAATTATTATACTGAAAGGGCTCGCCGATTTGCTGCCACTCTCTTGTGACTCGACCCTACCAAATGTTGGATCCTACTCTATTGGATGGAGTAAAGAAGTAGGTATGTGCTTGAGCTCGCAGTTAGCATTTCACAACTGTTTTCGAGTCTAGCTCTGTTTATAATAATATATAATAGGCGTTGAAACAATTATTTATTTGAGCAACCAAAAGCTCCCCTCGGCTGCGGCCGCGTAGGCGTTGTGTTTATAAAATGTTGTGGATTTGATTCGGATGTATGTATAGCCATATTACCGTTAAGTTCCGCGTGAAAGAAAATTCAAGATCGAAATAAAATAAAACCACAATATATTTTTCAGTTTATTATGTCGTAGTCTAGACTTAATTATTATTTACAACAAAACGGCAGGCAATGACAAAACAATTGGATAAGTCACATTTATAGCCATTACACCTTACACTACCATATGCTCATTATTACATCAGATTAATTTGAGAAGACAACATTATAGTGTTATTTAGCAATGAACTTCATGAACAATAAATAAAATAAATAGCTATTCCAATATTTTCAGTTAATCAACTTCACTATAATGTTCTCTTTAACTTTCCCAATTACTTTAGACATTACAATTAAGTAGTTGGAAGGTTAAAACACCTTAAGTAGAATCTGAAACTACTTTATATTATTTGATTAGATATTATGAAAACTTGAGTAAATGTGATAACAAAGAAAATTCATGCAACAAAAAATACTTTTTTTGACAAGCCAATTTCAAAATTGAAATTCAAAATATATTCACATGGCTCAAGAAAACATACAATTTATTTTATGTACAAGCCAAAACTTTAACACAATGTAAATAAGGTGCGTCTGCTGCGTCTAAGTATTACAATCGCTGGGTAAAGTATGTCTAAAACTATATTCGTCAAGCATGGCCATTTTATAATAGTATGTTGGTATCACAAATGATTACTTAGAATTACACAAGTCTCTTAACACTATTAACGCGTCGCCAGCGGCTGGCTGCGACGATAACTATAATTGAACTAATTTATAACTGTCTGCACTGTTAGTGTTCCGGAAATTCAGTCTTACGTAGGCTCCGGTCTCAATACAAACGGCATGTTTGGTATAACACAGAGACATTATGTTCCATTCTCCACAGTACAGTTTAAATAACATTTATTATTACTCATAACTTTGGCAAATGCAACACAAACATTGTAATAAGGCCTCATTAAAAACGACTCTATGTTACATAAACTTCCCTATCTAAACGGTTACTGTAGATTTAGCATGTTTGTCTAGATATTGATATGAATTGAATAAAATTTGAAGAAATTCGTCTATATCCTGTGTTGATTCTCTAAACAATAGATAGTATTATTTTTCTTTCATATATTTCGGAAAATTACTAAATACCTATAATATTGCAAATACAGGCTATGCAACAGTTTCTGTAAACCAACTAGAAGCAAAATCATTTCATATTCTTACCCGTAACATATTACACAACTGGGTAATATATTACAGGCACTAGAGGACTTAACTAGCTGTTAACATTACTTTATTGCTCAATAATTTAGTATTACACAGTTCAGCTTGAACTTAATCAATATTCCTTTTGTAACATTACAACTAGGAACCTTTTAGCGCATTACTACAGATAGGAAGATATCGAGATACATGAAAACTAGCGAGAATACATTTCATGTTCAAATATCCGAGAGCCTGCTTGTATAGTTACTTACCTTAAGTAAAATGTTGCCACATTTATGGTCAACAGTACTGGTACATCAATCGCCCATGAAAGCTGTCGTATCAAGTCCATAAAGGATTTTGGATACCAACTCACACATAACTCAACCAAATTATATTAATATACAGAATTTGATCGGTCACAACGGGCGACGAGGCACAGATCAATGTCTATAAAGTACAATACTAAAGTACGACTACATTGATCGACACCGGCTGACAATCGGAACTAAACAGAGCTTCCAGCCCATACAATTAATATCACACGCAGTCCTTGTTCTGCTTATCATTCGTACACGAAACTTTCACTGGTTCACAATCACTTAGCACCATCGTCGTTTCTTAGACGTCCCGTCACTGGTTTGGCCGGTGCGAGCCGCAGTCTATTTGTCGGCCTTTATGTGGTCGGGGCGGTCGCCTCGCGCGTACCTCTGCCACATCTTATTGTATAACATTTCTAAGCCGGTGGCGTACGCCTTGCAGTCGAACAGCGGACTCTCGGTGCGGGCGGCCCAAACCTTAGCGCGGATTGCTTTTAAACTGTAAAGATAGGAAAACATTATTAAAATTCCAAAATTAATGAAGTAATAAATAATAACGAACAAGAAATATTAAATTTACGATCAATTTAATTATTCTGGTTATATTTCGAGTATACACATAATTGTACTTACTATTCCCTATCGGTTCCTAGTCTTACAGCTATGTCTTGATATTCTATCCTCGTTCTCGCGATCAACTCGGGACAACCAAGTGTGTTCAACTGAGATGCTGCCACTCTGTAACGATAACACAAAATATATTAGCAAGAGGTTTTTAAAACAAGAACTTATACTGGAAAAAGAGAAAGGCACTGGAGATTTTTGTTATTGCAAAGGTACAGCTAACTGTTGTTCATCTTAGTATTTGCTACGTTTTCTAGTAGCAATGAATTTACCCAGAGGTATACAGCATCAAACATTTTACAGTCGGATTAAGAGAACTAAGAAACAATTTTTATTTCAAAGTTTTGTTTATATATTTTTTTATTATTTATACCTGGAAGCCAGCGTCTCCCCAGGCAGCGTGACAACAGGCGTGCCAGTCCACAAAATGTCCATGCTGGTCGTATGGCCGTTACACAGTGGCGTGTCCAGACATACATCGGCCAGCTGCCCGCGACGTACATGCTCCTCTTTAGCAGCCACGTTTGAGAAGATAATGCGGCCAGGAGGCAGACCTAATAAACACATAATATATTTTGCTTTAATAAATCTAACAATCATTAATTGGTATGGCCATGTGATGCCGGAGAAATGGGGATCACATTGTGAGGAAGGTGATGAGTATAAATGTGGATGGATATTGTGGAACGGACGACAAATGAAACGATGTATGGATTGTGTGGTCGACATGGCCAGAACGAATGTTACTAATGATATGACGGCAGATAGAAGAGTATGGAAGAAAAAAACTTGCTGTTGAAGAAACCTGAAAATTGGAGGTTGGCTCCAATTAAATGAGGGTTTTCTCTAATTTTTCTGCCACAGGGTGGCGCCACGTATGCGTCTGGTCCAAACAGCTGTCAAATAGTATGGAATTGTAGGGTCCGAACTAATTGTTTATTGAAATTCTGTTATATTGGAAGTGTTATTGATTTTATTATGGACTACGGTTGGAATAAGTTTTCCGAACTAAAAATTGAGCTTAGAAAGAGGGGTGCAAAAGTCACTGGTACTAAGGAAAAGCTCGTTGAACGGCAGATAACCCAACGTACTAGAATTTGTTTACACAATATGATTTAGTTTTTTTATCTACTCAACTGTAATTGTAAAACACTAATGCAGTGCTTTAATTATACAATAAAAATCACTAAAATCGTTCACGGTTCATAGTAAAGATAAGCACTTTGACGGGTACTTGGACCTGACGCCTCGGTGCTGCCACCTCGTGGACGCCATTTTAGAAAACCCTCATTGGAATAAGGACCAGAGGATGAACATGAAATCTAGCAATCATAAATTCACAACTGAATTGAATAGCTTTCACTAGCAAATAGCTTGTCTAAATGATCCATTGTTTTAAAAACTATTGTTTCAATAGAGATGTTGTTAGTAAATAGTCCGTGTTTTTGATTAGCAAAAAGCAAAAATATTGTTTAACAGCAAAGATACAACGCGTTTAGTTTATAATTTTAAGAACCCGTGACGACACACGTCCTCGATCTCGAATTTCAACTACTTAAAGTATATAATTATGTATATATTACTTAAATAACTTTTTATCAACATTCCGACACGCTCAGTTACATTTAACGATTGCTAACGTTCGTTACCAAGTGAAGTGATGACTTGAATAAACAATTATGTACTACAACGGCTAGTATATTCAATTACCTAATTGTTGAGCAGTATTCTGAAGATTGGGTTCTCCAACAGCGGGGAAGCGTAGTAGCCACAACACACTGTTGGGCACATTCTTCAGTATATACACCCACATATGCAGTGTCAAGGGGTCGATCTTATACAGTTGGTTGAAGTTGCAGTACACTACTGCGTCGTCGGGAAGTCCGTACTGTTGGCGGGTAGTTATAACGATAGACTGTGGCACTTCCTCGCCAGTTGCTGCCTTGTTGTTCGTCTGTGTGGTCGCTAAGCCGTTCTGAAGAATCACTCCGTTTACTGATGTCTGCGAACAAATTATACGTTAGTATCATGGTGATTTTGAATTCAGTAAACATAGGTATTAGGGGACAAAATGTTGTTTTACCTGCACTTGTCCTGAAGCAATCATGGTCTCAATAGGCGTGGTGGTTGGCAGTTCCGCTACTTTCAAAGATATTTCAACAGGTCGAGCGGCTCGTACGATTTCTTTAATCTCTTTAATGTCTGTAGTCTCCACCAGAGGAGATAAATCCGTAGCATTGATAACCGCCACATTGTCGGCTACGCTTCCTAAATTGTTATGAGATTTCACTTTGTCGCTGAGAATGAGTCGTTCCTGCAAGTGCGGGAACATTTGCTTGTGATCGCCCACGAAGTACGTGTGCGGCATGTAAGCCATTTTCTCGCTGTATTGGCTCGCCAGTTCCACGGGTGACGTCACTCCATCCGTGATTAAATAGTCCATATAGCTAGCCCCACTAGTTCCGGGATATCCGAGCCACATAACTTGTACGGGGGCCGGCCGCAACGCAAATATCTCGTTCCGCGCTCCTTTTGTGTAGCCGTTCATATTGACGAGAATGTGAATACCGTCGCCGTAGATTTTATCGGCAGCTTTGCCGTTACATTGGACTTGAGATAAGTCAATAAAATGTTCAGCCTCTCGGGCGATCTTAGATCGGAATGTGGTGCCGTCATCAGGGCTCAGGGCGTAGCAGAAGATTTCTACCTTAGCGCGGTCGTGCAGACCAGGTACCGACTGCATCAAGTGAGAGGTCGGGTGGTTACCAAAGTCACTGCTCACGTAACCGATACGGAGTCGTCCTTGCAACTCACGAGGGAACTTGAATGGTGGTTTGTGCAGAACTTGTACTTTTTCAAGACAAAGGTTAGCATGTCGGGCTGCGATAGCCTTTCTGTATTCATGCGTGAGAGGATACAACATAGAATGGTGAGGATGTACAGATGGCAGTCTGTTCTTTTCGAGTTGCTCGGCCACAATACTGACAAGCTTCTTCATTCTCGACTCGTAGTCGGTCCAATCGCACACGATTTGCAAGCAATGAGCCAAATTGCAATACGCATCGGGGAAATCTGGTTTCAATTTCAAAGCCGTCCTATAAGACTGGATAGCTTCGGGAATGTTCCCAGAGTCTTTGTGAATGCTAGCAAGATTGCTGTGAGCGTCAGCAAATGCAGGATTTATCTGAATAGCTCTGGTGTAACACTGCAGTGCGCCCGCTACATCCTGCATCTCTTTGAGCGTATTGCCCATATTACTGTACGCATCAGCGAAAGTTGGTTGAATTCGTATCGCCTCTTTGTAATGCATGAGAGCCTCAGTTAGCTTGCCCTGTTGTTGTAGAACTGAAGCCAAATTGCTGTGAGCTGCAGCAAATTCGGGGAATACTTCCAAAGCTTTCAAGTACAAACGAGTCGCTTCCTCGATGTATCCCTGTTCACGTTTAATGTTCGCCAAGTTGTTGAGTGAGTCGGCGTGCGAGGGACATAGTCTTAGAGCTGTGTTGTAACACTCTTCGGCATCGGCGACTTGTCCTTTCTCTTTTAGTGCATTCGCTAAATTACAATATGCGTCAGGGAAGTTCGGTTGCAATTCAATGGCTCGTCTATACGTGTCAATTGCCAAGTCAATCAGTCCTTGTTCATAGTAAACGCACGCCAAATTGCCGTGAACCACAGCATTATTTGGCGATAAATTCAACGCACGAAGATACGCCGCAACGGCCCTATTGGACATGGAAAATTGTTGTTAATTAATGTTGTTTTCGATCGGTAGACAGGTAATGCCTAATCATTAATATGCAATTAGTAATTATACGCGTTCAAGGTTTTGCAACTATTTGAAAATAATATAACGAAAATAACTTTAAACTCACCTGTCGAAAATTCTGGCTTCTTTGAGAACATTTCCCAAATTAATGTAAGCGTCCAAGAAATTGGGATCTAGTGCAACGGCCTTCTCAAAGTGGTGAATGGCCAGCCAGATTTCGCTCTGTGCGTTAAACACGCATCCCAAGTTACTCCATGCTACTGCAAAGTCTGGCCTCGTTTCTATTGCCTTCAAGTAACAAGCCTACACACACGGAAAAAACACATGTTAATAACTACAACGATACTGTTTTGGTATAATGGTGTTCTGAAATGTATGTTACGCCAATGTCAGTAATTACACGTTCGCTACGACTGCTGCTGGGTGATCGCCGTACCAAAAGCCACGATCACCAAACATCAATCGCATAGATTACACATTACGCAAACAGCACCCTAGAGAAACGAGACTACGCCGACTGCCACACACATCAGTAGGAAATGCAAACGAAAACCAGTGCAAACCAAGTGCAACCAACCGTACATCCATACGTCTTGTATCAACGTCAAATAAAATCATACGTCACGAAACAAAAGAACCAACCACGAGTGAAACGCTTCCACTTCCTAGCGATGAGAGAAGATGGTCACGACAATGGATAAGTCAAAGAGCACGAGTTGTATCCGATTCCTGTTCTTACTTTATCTTGCAAACCTTTTCCACTTTACCTGCAGCAGACATGGTGTCATGGCGGCGGGATAGCGAGTGTCGTACGAACCATAACCCAGCTAGATACAGCAGCGGTCACACCTACACTTGCCTTACCAGACAATACCTTGTGAAAATATAATAGAAAATTAGTTGATTTTGAGTCAATTTGTTTCACCCGATCGTCTTCATAAACAAATTATATTGCAAATCAAATATTTATGATTCGAGAGGATCATTGTCCAGCTCACGCTGTCATCGAGCAGAGTATTGCGACAGGCATCATGTGGATGACCAAATCATATAATACAAATAAACTCACTACGTCATACCACTAAATGAAATAAACACTACAGACTCCTCTGATCCTCCATAGTAATAAGAAATCACTACAAGCGCAAGGAATAACGTTAACTAGGTTTGAAGTAAACAGGATTTATTGTTGTCACAAACATTTAGTGTAAACACGTGAATTAGTTTACTCTCATAACTGTCCAATACTCCACACAACATTGTTTAGATCAAGAAGAACTAAGTCTTTATGTTACATTCAAAACGGCAATATTTACAGAGATTCCTTAGACAAAATAATGTTGTGTAGAGAATTGGTATTTGAACGCAAAATGCTGTCACAAAATATTGAGCACCCATCTTTCCCCATTTACTAAAATGTTTGAAATTGTTGTTAGAATATGTACTTTATTGTGTACAATAACATAATTCAATATGAAACCCATGTGTACAGCAAGCTTCAATAAAAAATGTACGTGTCAAATAACATGCTACGCCAAAATGTCCTTTTACTTGAGTCAATGTCATCCACTGATATAAACAGTACATCAAACTTTATCAACGTAATTTTATTATCAGATAACGATACACATAAGATATTTAATATTTTGTGACTGTACATATTGTGACGTGCAACAAGATTGGAAAAGAAAGTTGTGTGGCCAAACAAAGCATTCGTTTTCCCATCCTGTCTCACAGCTGTGATAATGGTTTTGACAAATTGAGACTCTTCGTTAACTATTAAGATCTTGGAAGTACATTTGAGACTACTTTGAGAACTAATTGTCAAAACCATTACAAGAAAAGGCTGACGCAAGTTGCAAATTATTCTGATGTAGATACGCAAGGGCTGAGTACGCTTACAGAGCAGAGAGTACGCTAATTTAATACAGTACAAAGGAAACTTTTAGAGAATCCTGTTAACTTCGGAGCAAACCAGAAAGTAGGGGAGGAAATTATATTTACCTTTGCCTCGTCCAAACGTCCAAGTGCTTTGAGCAAATTGCCCAAGTCACTCCGAACGCAGTACAGATCCTGTGAACAAAATAGAAAACTTTCGTTTTATTCTTTCAAAGTTTAAAGTTAGAAATTAACTGAATAAATGAAAATTTGTCTTTTTAGAGGACGAATTAAAGCAAAATAATCTTTAACCCAAATAAAATCTAAGACTTGGCTAGTGTTTGCTTTTTAGTTAAGACTGCAAATAAATGCTACAATAAAGATAGCCTCGGTGAGTGGTCATGCTAAGATATAGCTTATTCAGGTTGCCTTATACTCCGAAGTGAAAGAACTTTATTTACCTATTCTTTCATGTTACGAAAGAAGAAGGAAAATTATTATTAGGCACTGCTGAGTCTAAGAATACATCCATCCAACGTGACGTCATCTCCTAGTCACCATTTATGACATACACGAGTTTCATAGCCTTGTAAGCCTTGCCGTTTCCGGAAACAGTTTATAAACATACGATTATTTCTACTCGATAATCACCAAGCAAAATTACCGATAGAATCGATTCATGGCTGTTATTGTACCTGTTGTTTATTCTGATTAGCTGATTATATTATTTATTATTGAACATCGATACAGTCTCGACAAAATACTTATGAGAAAAGTCATTGAGATTATTATTGAAGCGTGAAACAATGTATAATGTGGAGAACAATGCATTTTCCTTCGGAATTCATCGTCAAATCGAGGTTCAATTTCAATAACAGACGAATAGTTCAGGCGTTCTTTAAATCTTGATTATAAACTTTGCCAGGTACAAATCGTTCGTGCTACCTACATACCTGCGCACTAAATGTTAATTAATTGTATCAGGAATCCGGATATTTCAAACGTAAGTACAAGCACAGTCGTTGTGTTATTTATTAATACAATTATTATTCATTAGCTTTGATTAATAGTGTGTAATATGCGTATTGCACAATTTCTAAACCTGTGCATACGAGTAGCAATACTATTTATTTATAAGCATAAATGCATAAGGAAAACAAACAATATTTCATACTGAAATAAGATAACGGTTTTCAAATACATAATTCCACTTTAAATGAGGACCATTAGTCGCAATACAATGTTTGAACAGCGGTTAATTTCAAACATTTTAATTCTGGGATGGCCGTTTAATCTCCGTCGTAATAAATTTGATTTGTGCCAACCTCAAACAACGCTTGGCGACGGTTTAGCGGATTATACTATACAAACCAAGGTGGCTAGATACATGTATAAGTGTACATTTGCTAAGAAAACTGTAAATCCGTTTCAGATATTTTCCTAATGCTGATGAAGTATGCGCTCATTATCAAGATTAATTAATGTGGTATTTATCAGATAATTTAAATTGATGGCATTCTAAGGTGAGATCATAATTGCCATATCTCTGAGAACAACATTTTCTAATAGAGATTATCTCTAAATCCACAACATGGAATAACTGAAATATTTCAAAGGAAAACTACCTCATCGTTGAACGTAAGACTAACTAATGGGCAGAAGAAACAAATATTATTTTTAACAAGGTTTTATTAGGTTACACTTGTTATAGTTGAGGTCATCTATTATAATAATAGAGCGAGCGTTAAATCAGCAAGGTACTGCAGGAAAACTTCGTGGAATATTACCGCACCATCATTATACTTGATACGACATTAACGTAACAATAGGTAATCGCAGAAAACAAGGATATAATAGTCTGACATTGATAATTTATATCTTACCACTAGGCACACAAAGTTTATTTTAAGTTGACGGTTGAAGCGTTTTTTGTACCCAGATTCTAATGATTGATATCGCTCAGAAAAGTTGACTCTGAGATATATCTCTAATATTGAAAAACTTCTGTAAAAAGTCAAGGCATCTTCAAACTTTGAAATGTTACAATTGTAGGTACTTTAAACACATAATATATTTTGAAAAATGACTGATTTTGTCTATAAATCATTTGAAAACAACCAAAGATTTTCGCACTTTACGATGCATAACGCGGAAAAATATTGTCGTACAGAAGAGTTACTTATAGGCTACTTAGTATTCTTCCTGATAAAATAAATTAGATATAAATAAATTGTAACGTTAAATTAAATCATCATACGTATGACAAACACGTTATCAATAAAACATATAGGTAGATAACTATCGGCAATGTTTTTCATATAACCTGTACATTTGCATAATTATGATATGGGTGGAGAAAATAAGGAATTAAAGTTATTATAGCTTATGTTATGTGCTCATATTTCGTCAAACATTTATAGTTTTCATACAGCTCCGAGATACATGGGTGCTGCTTGCAACTAACTTGCAGATGTTCATAGGAAATTAGCTCAACCCGTGCATGGTCATATTGAGTTATTGATAGCAAAGACCGCTAAAGGTTCACCACCCGTAGCGACTATTTTCATTTATTATTTCCATACCGTTCGGCGTCGCTGCCTGCCAGTGTCAAAACATTTATTTTAAACATTCGTACCAGCCGGTGTTCGTGAAAGTATTCACTTCAGTAAAATTATTAATTATTAGCAGCTAGGCCGGTCTTGTGGGAGCGTTTCTATTCTAGATATAGATCTAGTTTATCTCGATAGAGAAACTGAAAGTCTAGACGGTGGACATCGACGGTCATATTATAGACTTTATATCGACGCCCTAGTAGACTACGTGTGCAAAGGTAAAGGTTAACTGCATCGCGACTACGGCCGCATTGCGGCATTATCACTCTTTGTGAGAAGACGATTTCGCACCAGCTAGAAACATTAACAAATTGTGTTCTTATCTAGCAAGATAAAATTGCTTAATCATGAAATTGTCTTCCTTATCCACATAAATAGAATGTTTGAATTGTTAAGAGATTTATAACCCTTTTTATGGTAAACATCTCATTACATAGTCAAAATTGGTACTGGTATTTGAATATTTCGTTCAAAGGCCCCACCAACCCATTGAGCTACAGGTAAATCGCAAAAGAAGAATGATACTATATAAGAATACAAACTCCTATTCCATAATGAGGCCCTTTTATATTTACTGTGTTTCATTTAGCTATAATCACACAACATTATAATATTTGTAACTCAAGATAATGTCGCAATAGTGATACATGTCAGTCCTAATTTTCTAGGCCGGTGAAGGGCAGCGTCATTGGCGCGGCCCGACTATACGGTTACCAAACTAGATGCCTTAGTAACAAGGGAAACCTCGGCCGTTACCTGTTTTTCTGGCACATGTCCAGCAATGTACTAAGATAGGCTGAATAATATTACCAGTAAAATATAATTCCAGACTATTTTTGTAAGTCGGAAAAATTGAAGAACCTTCAACTAGTATGACGTCACTTCGCGTGTTTGTCTGATGTATGTACATTGTCAATTTATTATCACCTGAATTGCTTTGTCTTTGCGTATTCGGCAATATCATAATACAAGTTGTCACCGATAGCTAGATAGATGACTCAAAAACAACAGCTTTTAACAGCCTTGTTAGCATAAAGGTGTGATCTGGGTGTAAATTAATTCAATCATAGTAACGCATTGAGGTTCAAAGTACGAGGAATATGTACGAGTATAAAAGGAAGTATCGTATAACGTAATGTGGTTGTCTACAATTATTGTAGTTGGTGGCACTGCCACCCTCAGTTCTTTAAAATAGGGTGAGTGGAGCATAACGGCTCATCATTTCTGTCCCCTTGTCATTGGTCTTAGAGTTGAAAATGCAATAACAAAATTGTTTGTTCACAATCTGGCAATTTTCGGTATCAGTTCTAGAAGATTAATTACAAGAGATTTTTCTAGAATACTCACAGGATTATACTGTAGGGCAGTGACGTAAGCCTGAACAGCTTGCTCCATGTCTCCGGCGGCCACGAGGGCGGCCGCGAGGTTGATGTAGCCATCGATGAAGTCCGGCTTCAATCTGACGGCATGTCTGTAGTTCTCTAGCGCCTCTTGCAGCTGACCACGCTCTTTGAAAACGTTGCCCAGGTTGCTGTACGAAAAAAATAGTAGTATAGCCTTCGGTCAGCAGTGTACAATGTGTGGTTAAAGAAAGTAAATATCGCAACTATCCCACGATTTGCAAATTAGTCGACGGTTAGAAAGAGTTGCTGATCAGACAATCAAATAGGTGAGAGCTCTGGGATTTGACTAAAGAGATATCTATAAGTACTCGTATCTTCCATTTATCTTGGCCTTAATATTAGCAATTACGTTTGATGGTATGGACTATGTCATCGCCTACAACGAAGAAAGCTAATGTGGTATTAATTCCTCAAACTTTTACTGGGCACACGAAAGTGTATTCACGCAAAGCCTTGGACGCCTAGATGCCGCGCGTTACAGGTTCGTAAAACACCCCTTGACAATTTACTTTTTTTACATTCGCACGACCCAATGCACTCCCCCTTAACTCCCCTATGCCTAAACAACGCCGTAGACGAATACTGGTTGGGTCATTGACTCTTTATTATTTTGCTACCTGAAGTACAGGTAGGAAAGTTCTACATCCCTGCTTACCAACGGTCGCGAGTTACAAGCATGACGGTGTTACTGAGCATAACAATGGGAAATGTCTTTAAGCGTAAATCATCTTCAAAGAAACCTAAAAACCACATTGGCATTACTATAGTTTGTTTAAAGAAGACAATGATAATATTGATGCAATCTTTGACCTCAAAAGTTTGATTATTTAATTCTTGTAATTGCGTGAAGATAGTTGATGTAGATTGAATAACTGACAAAGGACGGTGATCGTTAGCCAGATACAAATGGGCTATTTAAAAAATATATCCCACCCAAGGCGCCATACAGAGAACAGCGAAAAACAAATAAACATACGAGAATGTTTACGCACAACACATTTTTTTATAACGAGTACCTTCTGACATTCTAAATAATAGTTAAACAAAAGCGTAACTAAAACAGATTGCGTGACCTTTCCGAAACAAATTATGTTAATTTGGATAACAATATTAAAATTGGTTTACATGTTAAAAACTGAAGGCATGGCATGGAGTATCAAGAATTGGAACGTAAAATTAACTTCGTTTCATCCAGTGTACGCCATTGTTAAAAAATAATATTAATAAAGTATATGTGCCCTCCATCTCTGAATCTACTGATATTTTCTGTTTTTTTATATTTCTGGTTATTCTTGTTTTGGAGTTAAGTAAGGACTGAGAATCATCAAAACATACATATTTCAGTAGAACATTGAGATGAAATAAACAAATTAGTGACATGAAATTCATGCAAATATACTCATCAGTCTTACCCAGAGCAATACATGTCAACAACTTCAAAATGGCCTAATTTTTAATGGGCTGCGGGTGCCAAAATGTTTGGCAGTGACACATCAAATTATTTTAGTCAGGGCATCTTATTATACAGAAATAACTACTGCTTGACTTATTAATTGAAATAAAGTCTTTTAGTATTTGAACATACATACTTTCACATATTTTTTCTGCTGAATGTTTAAAAAAAACATATTATAGTTTGAAGTGAAAGCCTTATTTTTCGAGTTCCAGTAGTTCAGCTCCAGAAATATTACAGTCTTACTTATAAACGTGAATTAAATAATAAGTTATACTTAAGGGGTTTTTAAGAAAAAATCTTACTTATAAACGTGGCTAAACTAAATCATTTTCTTAGCAATGTCTTAAATGAGCTGTCAAATTAAGTAGCCTCACACCCTTGTTTAACCCGCTAATTAGCAAAATGGCTGGATTCGTACCAGCTGATTTTTCATTTCCGGTTTATTGACAGCTCAACTTTTTAATTTTATATTTTACGGATGCCATTGTTGCCATTACACAACGTTTTGATGACAAATATTTTTTTAAGCTACCAACATTCCGGTAGTGTTGAGAAATTAGTATGTTTTTATGTCATTATCTGTTCATTACTTAAGACATGCTTAAGCAACGTTTATAGGTCAAAATAATTTAATCACTACTTAATGCTTTAAGTAGTAATTAGGTAAAACAATGCTTAGAAGATGATTAGTTGATTTTTATAAGTAAGGCTGTTACTATTTTACAATTAAGCTGTTTAACAACATGGCTTGAAACGATAACGTCTTCATTAGAAGACACATCATTTAACAATGGGCACATCATTTCCACATAATATAATAACATGTTTGCATTCTAGTTGTGTTAATGTGAATGCAAACCAAGGTCTGGAATTTGAACTATTCCTTTTGTTCTGAACAAGATATTGTTGTAGACAGACATACTAAGAACTGCTTTTGATTGTTCACATAGGTATTACGTACATTAGCCAAGGTGAAGAACATGACACAACAATGTAAACAGACTATAGTATGTATAAAAAAAAGTTAAATAATTACCCATCAAACATGGGATTTTTAATACATTTGGTCAACTGTTTGTGTTGCAGTTATAATTGTTATACATAATTATTACAATATGAAGTGTACTACTGTATTTGGAGTGTTATCATAATTCCTTTTTCGGAGTCAACCTCTTTGATACTTCTTTGTATTTATAGTTCTGTGTTAAGAGAATAGGACACTTATACAAACACGAGTTTCAAAAAATATCAGTGTAATTACCTGTATGCCTCAGCCAATAGAGGGTTTTGTTTGATCGCCAGCGAAGAGAACTGGGCAGATTTATCCAATCTTCTACACTGGAAGTGGATAGAAGACAGCAGAAGGAGCACACCAGTGTTCGTAGCGTCTTGTCTCCATAGCTGCATGCAGTGTAGCTCTGCACTCTCATAGTCACCGGCTTGGTACTCTCGGTGGGCCAGTTCCAATAGACCTGGGAACAAAATCAAATGGAATAAATATAATTCTTGTGAATATACCTTATTGAATTTTACAAGAGAGTTGTAACTTAAGTAGCCAATAAACTCAAGAACTCAAATAGTAATATGCGTAGCATTATAACTCAATTTATTGATTTTGGTATTTCATTTCTAGAAAATTACTGAAAAGCTGTTATTAATAGAAAACACATTTTTGCATAAACCATTACTTCAGCAATAAATTAATAATCTTCTGCAATTCCAAAATATTATTCACGTATTTATTATTATTTTAAACCTTAACAAACAAGTTTACTGCTCTGTACGTAGGGTAAAGGGTTTCGGTAGCCGAAGCTACAGCTGCTACACAAAAAAAAATAAAGACAGCTGCATAACCTCACATAATTATAACCCTATAGAAATAACACAGCTTCAATGAAAACCAGAATTTATCATCCTATTTTTGCTTGTTTTGCTGTTATTAAATACATAACGCTAAAAAGACGAAAGCTTTCACAAATAAATGCAATGCGAACTTTCTGACACTAAGCTTCAGGGGCCTATTGATATTCGTTAGGAAAATTCCAAGTTCACGGAAAGTTTCAGGTTTGTTGCACATTATTCACGTTCATAACAAAAACATCACGTAATACGTACCGACTGTAGATATCTGTTGTATATCTGACATTTTTAATATCACTGCATTTGCTGGAACTCCAACACCAACAATTTGCTGTGACTGTGGTTGTGTCGTGACAGATTGTGGCACGGCAGTGTTGCCAGATGATGATCTAGCATTCTCCCCAAATCTCACTCAAAATCCCCCCAAAATGTTAGTATTTTGAGAAAAAACCCCCCGTACTTAGAAAAATATTTATTTAAATACAACCATTTATAATAATTTAGCAATTTTGCTTCCATGACTGGATCAGCATCCTTACTTGCGTCGTCGGCTGCAGTTCCATACATTTTCTCCGAGTTAAATCTCTTGAGCATCTTTGAAGTTACTTTAAAATTAACACATCCTTCCGGCATTGAATGTCTTACTCTCAAAATAGATTAGGCCGTGTTGATGGCTAATCTGTTTCTCAGTATGTCTCTAATAATCGCAACTTGCGAGAAAGCTCTTTCCACAACCTCGTTAGAAAGAAAAAGGCAACGACAAAATTCCTAATGCCAATTTGCTTACATGTCCGTAAGTTTTATCACCAAAACTGCATTTTTGAAGCCATATGCCATATGTGTATGTTTTTGTACGTGGTTCTATGGTGCGTTCAAATTAAGTAGTGAGTAATTTGGTCGCGTTCATTCATAAAACTTTTTCGAAAAATCCTCCAACTCCCTCCAAGCCAATTTTTAATCCCCCCGCTGATCCCCCCAAAGGATTTGTCCCCCCAAAAAATCCCCCGCGGGTAGAAAATACCCCCAAATTTGGGGGGAATCCCCCCAATCTGGCAACACTGTGGCACGGCGACATTCGCTTGTGATTGCATTTTGGTTATCATCGTTCACATAAATTACAAATCTTCGCACAACACAAAAACATAAATATCCATAAAAACTGATTTCTTTATTTTGGAATTTCCATGAGGAATTATTGAATAAGTCACTGCAATGCTTGTCACAAATTCACAATCCGCAATCCGCACTCGCACAACACGACGCGACGGCTAACGGAAACAACTCATTTTTTTCAACAATGAATGTATCCTAATATTTTTAATGGACATTACATTGACTTTAATTTTTGATTTGCCATTGTCACCCTTATTTCATAAGTGACACTGAGTATAATAGCTTGATTTATTGTAACGGATATACAATACTTACCGAAGCTTGGTCATTTGTTGTCTATGATAATTATTTCAATACGATTTAAATTTTCTGAATTATTGAATATAAAATCAATAATCGATTGTAATAAATTAAAATATATTTAATAGTTTCCATCATATGTGAAATTAAGTTTTATTGAATGTTTGTCAGCGAAAAATAATCATCATGTCCGCCTATCACGTTTCCGGTCGATTTGGCGGTATTTTCAAATAATAAGTGCGAAAAGGATAGAAAGAACGTGGCATGGCAGTCATAAGTTTTCTTCCAACAAACAACACTTAAGGGAAGAAAGATATTTATTTATTTTCCTTGCGTGTAAAGCATACATGCATTTATCGTTCACTTGAGATGACTACAACAACTAGTGAAATGGGTACTTGATCGCTGGATCTGATACCTTGATCGCTGGATCTGATTGTACCTCATCGATATTTGCTTTAATACCTACCCTATCTATCGTGCAGGTATGTAAGAATGATAATCATGCTGAGCTTTTATGCGTACTATCAATTATTACACAACTTTGACAGCTCTGTCGGTAGTAGCACAGGTAGTAGGCAGTAGGCAGTAGACCCCTAACAAAACCCAACATCCCTGAAGTAAGAGTATAATAAAGTTTCGACTGGATAGGGAGAAAAATAAAGAAGATATCTTATATATAAAAATACAAAGTTTATTTATCAATATCACATCTAAAATACTTTTCTTAAAATTTACATTGGACGGATTAGATATCTTACAATAATAATAGCTTGTATAAAAGGCTGTTTTAAAATGAATATTTTTTACTTATTCTAAGTACGACAGCAAATATGCTACTTCAGTGAGATCTTGAGGCACAGACTCATGATAACACAAATATAATTCTCTTGGCTCTGGTTCACTGAAAACTCGGCTGAAACAAAAACAATAACATGTAAGTACAAACTAATATTATAATATTTTTTTATTTCCGAAAAGTATGCAGTTACCTCTGCCATAGATGGAAGAAGGAGACAGACAGAAATGGTTTGTATAAAAATTACCCAACAACCCAGAACAGGTATGGTTCGGTGTTCTTCTTGCTGACGCCGCATTGGCTTAGAATATCGAGAGGCACTTGAAATAACATTCCATGTTCTTTCACAGCTACCAGAATTTTGTTCAACGGGTTCGATGGCGCGTGATTCTTCTTAAATCTGGGAATGTGACATACCAACAGTTCATTAAGCAGAAATAATTGGTGAAAACAAATGTTTCAAGCCACGTATTCACTGGGAAACAATGTTTCAGATACACAGTTTCTGAAACATCACGTAGATGTTTACAGCAACAATGTTTCGGAAACTGCCGTCCACACCGTCAGATGTTTACAATATGTCGCCCGAGGAAGTAGTGTTGTTGTGTGGTGCCTACATTTATTCCATTTCTAGTAAAAAGAAAAGAAAAAGAAAAGAGAAATTACTTGCTATGAAGACATTTATTTGGCGTTTATAAACAAATGAAACACGCGTCCACACTTGTATGCACATGTTGCGCAACTGATTTGTTTCTGAACTCCCCACCCGTGGCGGCGAGCACAGAAACATTCGATAAACACGTAGTGTTTACAGAAACAAAATTATATGTTTCTGAAACAAAATTATTTGTTTCAGAAACACGTAGATTTTGTTTCTGAAACAGTGTTTATAAACAATTGTTTCTCAGTGAATACATGGCTTAAAGCCACGTATTCACTGGGAAACAATGTTGCAGATACACAGTTTCTGAAACATCACGTAGATGTTTCGCAATGTTTCAGCAACAATATTTCGGAAACTGCCGTCCACACCGTCAGATGTTTACAATATGTTTATTTGGTGTTTATAAACAAATGAAACACGCGTCCACACTTGTATGCACATGTTGCGCAACTGATTTGGTGGGGAGCACAGAAACATTCGATAAACACGTAGTGTTTACAGAAACAAAATGATATGTTTCTGAAACAAAATTATTTGTTTCAGAAACACGTAGATTTTGTTTCTGAAACAGTGTTTATAAACAATTGTTTCTCAGTGAATACATGGCTTTATACTTTAAAATGTATGCAGTTTTATAATTTACCTTATACTATGTTGCAACAGCTCATGTATTCGCTTACAAGCTGATCTAAATGTCTTAACTATGTAAGAATAGAGTACATTGTTGGCTTGCAATTCTAAATTCTTCACTGGCGCAATTAGCATTCCCTTCTCGGATTCCAACTGAACAAAGTGGAATAAAACATTTTCTTCTCCTGCTGTAATTCTGAAAACAAATTTTTTGTTACTTTCTTCTACTCTGTTTAGTATGAGGTAGTTACAATGACCATCTGCATAGGTACCTCTGTACAGGAACTTGATTAATTTCATTCAATAAGGACTTCCTGATATCTGACATGTCCATACTGCCACTTGTTCTACTCCCATCCTGGAATCAAACATAATAATCACGTAAAAAATACAAACGTCTGAAGTGAGAACCTCTTTTTGGGACCTTTTTGGGAAGTCGGATAATTAACACGTATGACGGACAGAGACGATTTTCTTGAACAAAGTTGAGTGAGTACTACTTACCAGTTTATCCCAATCTGATTCTGAGCCTGAAGAGTCCCTTCGATTTCGTTGTTCCCTATCCGCTCTCCGACCTTGTACGCGCTCTTCGCTTACTTCGCTAAAATTCAAAATATTACATGACCATAGAGAAAACCGTTTAAATTACATAACTATAGACCAGAAACAAGTACATAATAGGCAAGTTCAGCAAATAGTCACGAACATCATTTGTTTTCGCAACAAATAATCTTTACTAATAAAGATGATTTTTCCTTTGTTTCTTTGGCCTTTTTGGTTAAAGGCTCCGTAAGCACTCAACGATTTGAAAGATTCTTTCATTGTTAGAAAGCTACACTATTCCCGATTAACATAGGCAATATTTTGTTCAGGGACGAGACGAAGTTTCCCCGTGACGCTCGAATCATTGGGGAAAATAGGTAGTCGAAAATAAATAATACACCTTACCTATTACTTTTCAAGCTATTAGAATCTTCAGAATAGCTGACATCTAAGCTAGAATGTCTGTATTTTTGTGCCGTGTTGTATGATTGTCCATACAAACTGTGATGGCTACCATAGTTAGTGAGAGAACTCATAGAGTTCATGTCACTTGTACTTGAACCCACGTTGATTTGTTCAGAAGAATTGTGACGGCGTTTTTCTGATTGTAATTTTGATAGTTTCAGAGTTGAGGTTTTGAGTGGCGAGTCTGGTTTCAGCGCTGAAAGCAAATACAGGATATTAATAAAATATATGATTTTATGTGACATAGGATTTTTGTAACGGATCTATGATTGTTTGACTCCCTTCAAGATAAATGGTCAGTAGAATAGCTAATTATGGGGTAAACAGCTAATAAATAACTTATTTTACAGCTACATAAACTTACTGTTAACATCCCTTATTTTTCTTCCATACTTGGTAAGATACTCTGGTGCAATTTCTACTTGAGGCTGTAAATTGGAACCATACCATGTTGCCAGATATTTATTCAGTCCAACATCAAAAAGTAACTCTAAACAACTCTCACATTCTTCAACATAAAATGGTGATGGTGGTGTTACTCCAACAGCCTGAAATTATGAAAACAAATAAATATTAATATGTGCCTTTACATCTTTATACAAGTAAAAAGGTTTTAATTTTTAAATGTCATAGAGTAAAATAAACACTTACATCCTCTGTACAGCCACCGGCTTCCATCAGTGTTGCCAGTATGAAATGACCCTTACCAACAGTAAGGAGAAACCAGCGCCCATCACAAATCCTGCGAATAAAAGATGCTGTTAAAACATTTAATAAATAAAAAAACTACTTTCTTCTAGCTTCATAGAAACATGTTCACCTATACTCATTTCCATCATTCTTGTTCATAGTTCTGTGTTCATTGATAAAAACCTCTTTCCAAATTACAAGTTTCTCTAGCTCCTTTTCTGAGCTCAGCTTCAAAATGCCATTCAATTGTAAATATGCATTGATTTCCTTCAAGTCATCATCTTGCAAGTGTGAACTCAACAAATGACCTGAATAGTATAAGCAGGATCCAACAACTGTGTACAGTCTTTGAAAGTTTTCTACATCATCTGTCTGAAAATAAAAGGAAAAGGAAATAAGTATTTGGTAATATGTCTCACATACATTCCCGAACTTCCATATTTTTGTAGTACAAAAGGTCCTTACCCATTCACGATAATCAGCAGCTTCCAATTCAGTTATTGCATCATCAACTTGCACCCTTACTTCTAAAGGCAGTATAACTGAATGAGCAGCTAAGACGTCTTCTAAATACAGACCCACATTCCTTATAGGATCCTCTTTGCTCCCCTTATTGTTTATTACCAAAGTGACGAAAATACGGGCAAATAAACTATCCAATTTGTCAACATTATTAGGTTTAGTAAAGCTTGTTTTAAGAGAACCATATAGAAACTCTAGCAGTCTCACTACTTGAGCTATTACTCTTTTAGCTGCAAACAAATCAACTTGTTTGTTTGGAAATGCCACTAACAAAAGATCATTGTAATGTGAAGTGTAAGTTACATTGATCAAAGTATTATTATGGAGGACAGTTGAGTTTGTTGGTTCACTGGTCCCCAAAGACTTTGGTGCTAAATGATTCAATGTCACATAGGCTCCTCTAGTGTTGTATAAAAAGTTCTGGTTAAAAGGCCTTGGATAGCAGTAAAGAACTCCTTTGTCATCATTACTGTTATATTCTATGTCATTACAACATATGTAAAGGACTGAACATAGTGACTCTTTCAATAAGTGAGTCAGTGAATTATCTGGAGCATTTTTGGACTTCAATAGCTTTTCCAAATCAACATTATGACCTTCTGTTGGCACTTGAAATGTTAACCTTGGACTGTTGTGATCCTCAACAACCCTCTGTAGAATATTATTGATGTTATAAGAATTCACTTCAACACCATTTATTTTTGATAAGTAATATCCCTTTTTGATCTTAGGAGTGTAAATAGCTCTGGCTTCTGTTAAAAAATCTGCAACTGTCAAAGTCTTGCCATCAGCATGAGTCTCAAGGCTTAAGCCAAAGAGTTTTTCCAACTGGCAATTTTTTTCACTACTAAATATCATGCTTTTGCTAACCTGAAATAGAACATAAAAGGAGTGATTAATGTAATTGAGAAATAAACTGCCTGAAGTTAAATGTAACACGAGACTTAAGAAAATACAGTCACTTTGAGATCCTTCATCACTTAACATGCTCAGTTTGCCCAAAATAATGAAAAAAATGCAAAATGAACACTTCAAATTCCTTTGAAAATAAATACCTGAATAATAATATTTTTGTCATCGGTTGATACATTCTTATTTGCATCTGCAGATAATATTCCAATACTTGATTTTAAAGCACCCTCTGTATTTTTTGACCTGTGTGCTTTTAATACTTTGAATATCCTTCCTGTAATGTGTATAACTTTTAATTAGGTAAAGCCACAATTTTTTAATAATATTTTTTTTACAATAATTGAAGTTTAAAATAAGTAGAATCGATAAACAAATAAAATAAACAAAGAGAAACCAGTAGGTACGTCTGATTAAATTTTAATTGAATGAGTTGTTGTGTTATTCTTATATAATTTGTGTTCTGAATATATTTAAAAATAATAAGCAAATTGATAATTTTAAATACCTTTCGTAGACCGCCTAGTTGAGGATCTTTTAAAGTTATTTCTAAGTTTGAAGGTTTCACAACTTTCTAACAAAGGCGTTTTGCTGTCTGTAGTCTCACTATTTATTCTAGTTTTTATGTATACTAATTCCCCATCTTCACCAACATCGGAATCCCACTCAGGTACAGAGCTAAAACAATAAACATCTTTGAAGTTTTGTTTAATTTTATTAACGCCGCTTTAATGAATACTAAGTAAGCACACGTTACCTTTCGGAATCTGAATACTTTGAGTCATCAGATGAGTTGGTCCAATCATTATCTGAGTCGCAGGGACTTTCGTAGGTTGCTTTACCTTTATAATTGTTCATAATTACATAAAAATAATAAAAGAAAATCATAAAAGTTTTTACAAACAATGCGTTGTTGACAAATTTTGACAGCAGCACAGTAAACGAAAGAAATGACTTTGTTTATCTCGTTCAGAAACTAAGGAGAATGTCAATTTTGACACCATCATTTTTTATAAATTGTAGCAATGTGTTTAATTTACTGTCAATAAAAACATATAATTTAAAAGAATGCGTAATTTTTTGCAACCATGTTTTGATCATCATTTTACTTAAAGCTATGAAAAAATATTTTTTGTTAAATAAACGACGAAAGACACACGCATTATGACTTTTTCCTTTAAAAAATTAAACAGAATACTCCTCCCTCCACACCATAAATGACCATAAGCAACTCGAAAAAAAAATGGCACCAAAATTTAAAAATGGCGAATCCTAGCATTTTAATGTTTTTATATCCATAACACCTTTGAACTTTGCCAACAATTCAACTATTGTGTCTGAGCTCACCTTAATGCAGTGTTTAATTGGTTCAATTAATTAATTACTATCTTTACCTAATGGATGACTGCTGCAATAAAAAATATAACAATGGATTGTTCAATTCATCGAGCTATATTATTCACAAAAAGAAAGACCCAAATGATGGCAAAGAAGCAAAGGATCCTTTCAGCAGTCATCCATTGGGTGGAAGTATCCAAGCGAAGAGGATTGAAGAGATAAGTTTATATTCACCACGGCAGGTGACAGCGTTAAAGAAAAGCGTGGGGTCACTAAAGAACCAAGCCACCAGCGCTAGAATAACTACCCCGATAAGAACGTGTCTTGAACCTTATTGTCAAGTCAAGTTGGTATGTTACATGCACGCATTTTTATTTTCTCCATGAACTATAAAGTAACCGTTCAAAATCACTTAAATTTGAACATAGATTCTACTCCCGCCAGTCTGTTGTAAAGTTGCTTCCGCGAAGTCACAAAAATGGCGCGTGATTTTGAAATCACAATAATTGAAATAATACACCTTAAAGCAAGAAATACATAATACCTACATTACTACATTAAGTAGGTAATTTAATTAAAAATATCTAAGCAATTTTAATAATATTTATTATTTATTTCAGGATTCGTTGAACGAGCTTAAAGATAGCACAAAAAAGTTATTATACCTTCTAGAAGACATACAGTCAAAGACTTATTCAAAAGATCTTCCTCCCCAGGACTTCACCGAAGTCTTACTTGTAAAGCCGGATGGTGTATGATTTTTTTTTTTTTTTACCGTTTAATTTATTTTCTTTTTCGGCTTGTTAAGTAGGTACCTATTGGAAATCAGGTAGGTAGGTATAAATTATTCACTTAAAGAACCGTTACTATCTCTAAGATCATTAGTGAGATAAGATTCTCCTTATATTGTAGGTACCTACTTATGTGTTTTGCTTCCAGATGAAATGGCCGTCAGTAAACGATGACAACGTAGATCCAGCACTGAAGAAATTGGAAGCCCAAACGAAAACTTTGAATAGTATTTACATAGAGGTAAACTGTGATTTATTTAGCTTCATTATTAAATAAGTACCTATCTATTCAAAAGAAAAAATTTGTAAACATTCCTAATTTGCCTGCTATTTTATTTTAATTAAATTAATAATAAAAAATATATTTTTTCCTAGGATGATGATGACGATTGTTCAATATTCAAAAGGCTTACAAGAAAGTGCCACTGTTTAAACCAACAGGAATATAATGACTTTATAATACATTTCAACGAAGACACGAAATACTTCACAAGCACCATTGGAGAAATTATTAAAAATATGCGCATACTGAAGAAGTTTTTGTATATGGGTGGCAGATACACACAAAATGCACTGACATTTTTGAATGAGGTATCTTATTTGATTTGCCACCAATTCCTTGTACTAGTAGGTACCGGGCTATGCAATCCAGAATCTTTTAGTACTGAATAGAAGGGGTAGGTATATTTTCTGGGTACATCATGAGATAATTTTTTTTTTGGTGCGGTTAAGCATCGCCATCCGCATCGTTACGTCGATCGCTTGGTCTCGGACAAACAACTAGCCCCGAAGTTGCCTAAAGTAATACACATTGTTAGTTCCAAGTACCTACCTACAATGGCGTTCCCCAAGGTTCTATTATGTGACCCAGGTAGGTACCATTGAAACACAAGTCATCCGTAGGTAGTTAGATAAATGTTTGCTTAACACAATTTGCAGGGTTTGGCAGATTCAGGATATGTGGAGAAGGTAGAAATAACGCAGGGTTGTTCTCATGCTGACGTGTGTAATGTTTTCGAAGACCATTCCATTGTCATTATGTGTATTTCTTGGCCATTCAAGTTAGAATACTACGGAGATAGTATGACACAGGTATTTTAATGATTATTTAATTGCATTCAGTTAATAATTATGGGTCCAACAATTGATACGAAATTATTATTTTAGAGTTTAGCAGCATCATTTATATCCAAATTGGCGCAAATGGAGGAGGGTCGTCGATACTTGAAATTCACATCAAGAATAACAAATGATATAAAAAAGGTTTTACGAAAGAAAGGGTCTAGGTTAGACATGGATACTGTTGAATCTTTAAACGCCGCATTAAATGTGCTGCATCCACCAATGACACAAAATTCATCATACTTGAAGCATACTGATGAAGGTAAACAAAAGAAGTTTTCTACCGAGACCTGTACAAGTATAAAACAGTTTGAAAGTCCATGCCAAAGGGATGTTACTTCCAATATTGATATTAATATTGACGATATTACAAAGAGAAAAAAGATCGTTCCTATCTATACAGATTAACATAAATTGGACATTAGAAAATTTGGATCATTAGGTAAAATTCTTAGAGTTTTTGTTAATTCAGAGTGGAGCATTTCTACTATGAGATTGCTATTTTCAGCGTATGGAGCCGAAAATATAAAAGCTTTAAAGCATTATAGGCAGTATATGACATTAGATGAAATTTTTACACATTTAGACTTACTACACAACCTAAGTATAGAAGATCATGGCAAAAAATATATGACATCAGTCTTGCCTTCCTTGCTGATTTTGTTTAAACAAATGCTGAAAGAGTATGACAATAGTGAAATGAATATAATAGTAACGGACATCCTCAATAACATTGTCTCTACTAACATGCTAAAACCAAAAGAAAACACTTGGCCTCGAACAGTGACAGTGGCACACACTGCAACAGAGGTAATACCTTTACACGTTACTATGCCTAAACAACTTAATAATACTTACATTTTCGAGTTATTTACCATTTACAATATAATTAAATTTTTCAGTCTATTAAAATGAGGAATGAGATGGTTCAAATGCCCCCACCACCTCCATCACATAAAAAAAGTCATACAAAGAAGGCAAGCAACAAATCAAAAAGTCATGTGGGACCTACCAAATTCCGCCAAGCATCAAGACGTAAAGGTATTCATGAGAACTCTATAATAAAATACATCCACCACAAATATATGAAACTAACAAATATATTCATGTTAGTTTCAGAATATGAAAATCCAATTTTCCTAAACCGATCAAGAAAGTTTACCAAAGGTACGCAATCATGTCTATGAAATTGTTAAAAATCGTTACTGGCACATGCTTTTATAACTTAAGTTTTTTAACATGTTTGTTTTTCAGACGGAAATACACACATCATAGTTGTTCCAATCGAAAATAAATAATACTGAGAGACAATATTGTTCAAAAACCGTTTATTTCCAGTAACAATAATAATATTATGAACCACATCAACCAAAAATAAATCTATAACATCTAATGTTAAATTCAGAAATGGTGTAAAAATGTATACACAGTTTTTTGGAATTAAACTTTTAACATATTTACTTGAGTTTTCTGTAATATACAATTTATTTCAAGCATTAAATAGTGATTATATTCATAACAGTAAATAAAAATGCATCTGGAATGACTTTTAGTTAGCTGATATCATAAAGATGGCTGTGTAAGTTAATTTTTAAAAATAAGTATTTATAAGCAAGATTTAGAATATACAATAAATGAGATCGAAATAAACACCACTCTACAAGACTAAACAAAACTTTACATAAATAATAGCAATAAAACTAGTTTTTGTCAGATCGCAAATATCAATCAAACTGGCCATCGTCATAGTGATTGTAACTTCTGCGAGATCTGTCATAAGCTCCTATTGTTCTTTTGTTTGGTGGAGGAGGAGCACTTTGTCTAAAGAACATAGCCAACAATATGTAAAACCCTCCAACAATTTTACTAAAGAAATCTAGCAATCCCAGAAACATTGGAGTTGAGTTTTTCACTAAAAGTGACAGTTCCCTTACAAGTGCTAATATAAAGTTTCCAAGAAAATTAATAAAAGATGAACTTCCTGTAAAGATTGCAATAACAAAAGCAAGCAAAAATGTTATAAATTCCTTCACATTGCTTATAGACAAGAAACTTTTCATAGTTTCAACAAAATCAGTATAGGTCTCATTAAGAGATGCAACACTACTTTCTAATTTCTTTTCTGTGGTTTCAGTAGATTTTGTTGTCTTCACGGCTCCAGTCAAAATCGGTTCTATCTCCAAAAACGCATCTGAAATATGTCTCAAACATTTCAACTGTACCATAACTTCATCATCCCTGAATTTTAAACTCTTAATTTGAAACCAAAAGGGGCCGAAGGGCTGGTTGTCTATTTCTGTCCACAGGCAAACCCCAGATGTATAACCTAAGGCTTCCGTATCTGTGATTCCTATCCAATGTGTACTCGGACAAACTGTTATCAGTTTATGTTGTACGTCTAATAAGTCTTTCTTTAGTTTAACCTCTGCTGGACTTACTACGACTATGTCTCGGTATCCGATACGTTTATCTGCAAGTCTCCTTTCTACGTAACGTCCCAAAAAAATTCGTGACTTCAATCTTTCTTTCAGATAGTTTTTAACTTTGGTCGGTTCTGCGTCATCCTGGCTGTCGTATTGGGATGTCGTTACTGATGAATTAAATGATAAATTCGACGGCACAACACTCATTTTAGCTATGAATAAATGATTAAAATAAATTGTATAAAATAGAAAACAACAAAGGCTTGTTCACTTGCTTGGCCTTTTCAGACTTGACTTTGTTTGTCAATCTTGTTTGACATTAACATTGTCAAAGAAAATTAAAATTACGTTCCTTTTTGCAGACTGAATTAAACTCATGTTGAGATAGTCAATAATAAAATATGTACGTTCGAGTTAAAATGAATGTGTATCTAAGTTTTTATTATTTAAAAAAATTGAAGTAATATAGCTTCTATAACAGACAACCACAATTAGCTACTTTTTATGCATATGCGGGAAATAGTTACTCGGGACGTAGGTGCAACCACGGGTAGAAGTCAGTTGACCTGTGTTTTCAGGTATGGGCTATACTCGGGAAACTACGGAAACCTACACTGAGCTTGGCCCGACATGGTCTTGGCTGGTAAATTTTTTCGTGTGGGTTAAATTGCAGTTAGGAGGCGCCGTGGAAAGGCGCTGCTAGAGTTAAAACCGGCAATAGGCACGGGAATAAAAAGGAAATGCGAGTAAAAAGAATGAGATTAGTAGAACATATAGGATTATTGAAATAAAACAGTCCATGATTTTATAAAATTTGTACAATTTAATTAAATAGATACTGACAAAAATTTTAAAGAAGACTTTCCATGGTGTTTAAAATATTTTATTCCGAGTATTTACAAATGTCTTCTGCCTTGCTTACATTAATCAGACAAATCTTGTTTCCTTGAAGCCTCATACTTGTCACATTTTTAAGAACACTAGAATATTTTACATTTAATGCTTTAGAAGTCAAGTTCTAATTCAAAATACAACAAGCCTTCGGATTTAAAAACAATTCAACATTTTTATTTTAACAACTGAACAAACATAAAAGTCTGTTCCTTATAGAGTTATAAGAGTAAGAGCATTTAATTTTATACTAACGATTTTTCTGTAATTACCTACAATAAGAAAATATGTATTTTATATAATATTTTCTATTTATATCTATTTGTAGGATAAGTCAGAATTGTAAGTATTCTGATATACAACAAATACGTTCCATTACAAAGTTATAATATTCAATTGAAAAAAATAAAAATCGTAATTTAAATACGTTTTCTTTAAACATACTAGCATCTTAAAAGCACATTTTTAATAATTTTTATGTTATTTACTGAAGTGTAAAATCTTATTCTATTCAACAAAAATAAATAGCAGCTAGGTGGATATTATTCAATTACAATATAGGATATACAGGAAATAACATCTTTAGTTATTGCGTCAGGGAAATAATCTAAGTATGTATTAAAAATACTAGTTCAAGTATCTGCCAAGACTGTCGGCAAAACTGTCGGTATGTTTCGAAGTAACGACTAAACTACGGTTTTGATACTTCGGCTATGTCTACTTAATTTAAGAGAAAAATATAAACAATAATACGTAAATTCGTACACAAAAAAGTCGGTTGAATGTACTACAGAACATCAAAACAATGTTCTTACACTTTTACCAAAATCTATTCTCAAATAACAAATTGCATTTGAGATCTTAAGCATTCAAGTTCAATATAATCTACACATTATAAGAATAAGTTGACAAGATGACAATATTTAGACTAATTTATTAAGACGGAGTAAAACCTGCAATATAATACGCAAAAGTGCTAAGGACTTTCCTCTTACAATAACATTAATTGCAACGATAGAAATCACAATCGCTCTAGCAATAAGTACTAAAAATGTACTCTTCATTTTACTCCTAAGAAATATATAATACCACAGTAAAACTTCTGCATTTTACACATTCACAACCACATTTATAGAATTCATAATAACTTCGTTGTGAACATAATATTGCAGAATACAAAGCAACGAAATGACATAATGTAAGTAAATTATGTCAACTATCAACATAATGTTGCATAAGGACTAAACAGTCAAAGTCACAGCACCCTGTGAAATATTAATTTAATAGGCCTTATTAATTTTCCAAACAATATAAAATTAATATTGCATTTTTCCTAATGGCACCTAAGAAAAATGTCATAATAAGTAACAAACTATACTAGACACAATAGTGTATTCAATTACATTTGACACAGCCCAGGGAAGGACTTAAAACAATAAACTTAACTATTCAATATATCAGACATTCGAGTCGCACAAACCGCGCAAAACAAAACCGAAGACCACATTTGCACCTTTGAGGAGTGGCTCGGGAGGAGTCACGGCGCCCTCACGTACCGCATGACGCAGGTCCTCACCGGACACGGTTGTTTCGGGAGGTACCTGCACCGCATCGGTCGTGAGGAGGCGCCCGGGTGTCACCATTGTGCGGACAGCCCCGAGGACACGGTGGACCACACAGTCCAGGTGTGCCCCGCATGGGAAGGGCACCGCCGGGTCCTCGTCGAGGCTTTGGCGGCGGCGACCTCTCGCGTCCGGCCCTGGTTCAGGCCATGGTCCGGGGCGAGAGGGAATGGGATGCCGTCGCCTCCTTCTGCGAAGCGGTCATGCTCGAGAAGGAGGAGGCGGAACGCCAGAGAGTTCGCACCTCTCATCCCGGCCGCCGCGCTGGACCAGGTAGACACCATGGGCGCCGGGTGTCGCGAGATGACTCCCGGCCACCGTAGGCGTGGGTCTGTGGGCGGTGAGTTCGGGTGGCTCATCGTCCCTCTGTCTTCCTAGACGACAGACCCGTGTCGACGGCGCGCGTTGTTCCACGCGCTCCTCAAAGAGACGTCAGCAACCCCAGCGGGGCCCAGCAGGGCCAAGGCCTGCCGGGGCTGCGGGTTGTTCGAAAGAGATACCGCGGCCCTGGTACACAAAAGGCCTATGACGGAACACGACGATTTTAGTCAGTAAAAGTCTGACACTCCCTCACCGCTGCTAACCCACAGCGGGAGGGGTCATTTGATGATTTTACGTCGATAAAAAAAAAAAGACCACATTTGCACCAATTTGGTTCACGTTCAGTACGTAACGATATAAGAGAATCGTCAAAACTGCAATTCTGCGTCAACAGGTAGGAATTGCGTACAACGTTAATCGCTGTCATCGTCATAGTCAAAATCGAAGCCAAAGCTTTCATCGTCCATATATTCCCGGCGAGCTAACCGAGCCAGAACGTACGGTAGTTATTTCACGATTAGGAATCCGTGTACACTCGCTAGGAACTTGTCGAAGTTGTCTTGGAAGCGGAGCTTGTGGGTCCTCATGCCGTCGAACAGCACTCCGTTAGTGAGAAGACGGAACGCTTCCTCTAACCGCGGGACGCTAGCGGGATCGTTCACTGCGAACGCTTCGATCAGTTGCCTTGCCAAGCCTTCCAGTAGAGCTGGTTTCACGCAAGTGAGGGAGTAAATGGCCGCTCCAGCCGCGGGAATGGAATCGGGTGGTATTTCCATCTTAATGATGAGCATAAGGAGTAGTTCGGCGAGAGTGAGCAGGGTCATTGCGTACGGGTTGTCGTCGCCTAGTGTCCGCACTTTGTTGGACAGCCCCACTATGGTGTCGCAGCATAACGTGGACACGTCACACGATACTGCGGTGAGGCCCACGCGCAACGCTGTCACTACCATGTTGAAGTCGTCCATTGGCAGATTTGTCAGCTGGAACAAAAAGATGGAATTATATTAGGCTTAACACAAAGTGGGACAGCGGCCACAGTCATCGGTGGATGTTGGTCTGTGATTGCTTCGATTATTCAAACCTGGTCAGCATTGTCCAAGTCCCGCAGCATGCGGTAGGCGTGCTGCGCCAGCGTGGGCAGCGCGAGCAGCGGCGGCGTGACGAGCGGCAGCAGCAGGCGCAGGCCGCGTCACTCACCTGGTCAGCATTGTCCAAGTCCCGCAGCATGCGGTAGGCGTGCTGCGCCAGCGTGGGCAGCGCGAGCAGCGGCGGCGTGACGAGCGGCAGCAGCAGGCGCAGGCCGCGTCACTCACCTGGTCAGCATTGTCCAAGTCCCGCAGCATGCGGTAGGCGTGCTGCGCCAGCGTGGGCAGCGCGAGCAGCGGCGGCGTGACGAGCGGCAGCAGCAGGCGCAGGCCGCGTCACTCACCTGGTCAGCATTGTCCAAGTCCCGCAGCATGCGGTAGGCGTGCTGCGCCAGCGTGGGCAGCGCGAGCAGCGGCGGCGTGACGAGCGGCAGCAGCAGGCGCAGGCCGCGTCACTCACCTGGTCAGCATTGTCCAAGTCCCGCAGCATGCGGTAGGCGTGCTGCGCCAGCGTGGGCAGCGCGAGCAGCGGCGGCGTGACGAGCGGCAGCAGCAGGCGCAGGCCGCGTCACTCACCTGGTCAGCATTGTCCAAGTCCCGCAGCATGCGGTAGGCGTGCTGCGCCAGCGTGGGCAGCGCGAGCAGCGGCGGCGTGACGAGCGGCAGCAGCAGGCGCAGGCCGCGTCACTCACCTGGTCAGCATTGTCCAAGTCCCGCAGCATGCGGTAGGCGTGCTGCGCCAGCGTGGGCAGCGCGAGCAGCGGCGGCGTGACGAGCGGCGGCAGCAGGCGCAGGCCGCGTCACTCACCTGGTCAGCATTGTCCAAGTCCCCAGCATGCGGTAGGCGTGCTGCGCCAGCGTGGGCAGCGCGAGCAGCGGCGGCGTGACGAGCGGCAGCAGCAGGCGCAGGCCGCGTCACTCACCTGGTCAGCATTGTCCAAGTCCCGCAGCATGCGGTAGGCGTGCTGCGCCAGCGTGGGCAGCGCGAGCAGCGCGGCGTGACGAGCGGCAGCAGCAGGCGCAGGCCGCGTCACTCACCTGGTCAGCATTGTCCAAGTCCCGCAGCATGCGGTAGGCGTGCTGCGCCAGCGTGGGCAGCGCGAGCAGCGGCGGCGTGACGAGCGGCAGCAGCAGGCGCAGGCCGCGTCACTCACCTGGTCAGCATTGTCCAAGTCCCGCAGCATGCGGTAGGCGTGCTGCGCCAGCGTGGGCAGCGCGAGCAGCGGCGGCGTGACGAGCGGCAGCAGCAGGCGCAGGCCGCGTCACTCACCTGGTCAGCATTGTCCAAGTCCCGCAGCATGCGGTAGGCGTGCTGCGCCAGCGTGGGCAGCGCGAGCAGCGGCGGCGTGACGAGCGGCAGCAGCAGGCGCAGGCCGCGTCACTCACCTGGTCAGCATTGTCCAAGTCCCGCAGCATGCGGTAGGCGTGCTGCGCCAGCGTGGGCAGCGCGAGCAGCGGCGGCGTGACGAGCGGCAGCAGCAGGCGCAGGCCGCGTCACTCACCTGGTCAGCATTGTCCAAGTCCCGCAGCATGCGGTAGGCGTGCTGCGCCAGCGTGGGCAGCGCGAGCAGCGGCGGCGTGACGAGCGGCAGCAGCAGGCGCAGGCCGCGTCACTCACCTGGTCAGCATTGTCCAAGTCCCGCAGCATGCGGTAGGCGTGCTGCGCCAGCGTGGGCAGCGCGAGCAGCGGCGGCGTGACGAGCGGCAGCAGCAGGCGCAGGCCGCGTCACTCACCTGGTCAGCATTGTCCAAGTCCCGCAGCATGCGGTAGGCGTGCTGCGCCAGCGTGGGCAGCGCGAGCAGCGGCGGCGTGACGAGCGGCAGCAGCAGGCGCAGGCCGCGTCACTCACCTGGTCAGCATTGTCCAAGTCCCGCAGCATGCGGTAGGCGTGCTGCGCCAGCGCGCGCGAGCAGCGGCGGCGTGACGAGCGGCAGCAGCAGGCGCAGGCCGCGTCACTCACCTGGTCAGCATTGTCAAGTCCCGCAGCATGCGGTAGGCGTGCTGCGCCAGCGTGGGCAGCGCGAGCAGCGGCGGCGTGACGAGCGGCAGCAGCAGGCGCAGGCCGCGTCACTCACCTGGTCAGCATTGTCCAAGTCCCGCAGCATGCGGTAGGCGTGCTGCGCCAGCGTGGGCAGCGCGAGCAGCGGCGGCGTGACGAGCGGCAGCAGCAGGCGCAGGCCGCGTCACTCACCTGGTCAGCATTGTCCAAGTCCCGCAGCATGCGGTAGGCGTGCTGCGCCAGCGTGGGCAGCGCGAGCAGCGGCGGCGTGACGAGCGGCAGCAGCAGGCGCAGGCCGCGGGCGCAGGTGTCGCCGACGCCGCGCTCGGCGCCCGACCGCGCGATGCTGCAGATCACCTCCATCAGCGCACAGATGTCCTGCAGACAAAGTGTATGTCAGGGCGAGGCGGTGGTAGCTGTTCTACGCGTTTCTCAAAGAGCAAACCCCAGTGGGGCCCACCAAGGCCAAACCCTGCCGGGGCTCCGGGATTGTTCGAAAGAGTTGCCACAGCCCTGGTATATAAAAGGCTTTAGAAGGATTATGGTAGTTATAGTAGAGTCTGACACTGCACCGCACTGCACCCACAACGAGGAGTGTCATTTGAGGATATCCCAAAAAAGGGAACAAATTCACTGTGTCTGGGGCGTTGTTTTGAGCGTGCACACGAGCACCACGGAAGGTATGGATTCTCTCTATGTGTATTCGCAGCCGAGTTTTGAGCATGTAGTTGAGAGGCATGATCGGTGTTCTAACAGTTCTAACATAAACGGGTACAGCAAACCAGTAACTAGGCTATAATTATTTTGAAAATACACAACAAGAATATACATGGTGTGCTGTGGTGGCACGGACCGAATGATATTGGTTTAATCCCTGCAGCGGCGGGACGTTACAAAGTCGAAGTAATCTTTTATTTGCAAGCATGGGTACAGGTGTTACACTTATACAAGTTTTCCATATTCCACCGTCACATGGCCATGCCAATTACATAAAATTTCAGTTTCATAATTAAATAAATAAAAATTAATATAGAGATAAATAATTGACATGATAAACATTGACTACATTATTATATTTTTTTTCACTAATAGTTTGAGTGATTATTTCCACACTTACCTCATAGACTTCCTCTTCAGCGTCTTGCGGGATACTTGAGATTTTACCGGAATTCCATCGCATGTACACTTCAAATGTAGTATTGCAAATCTCCAGGAATCTGTGAATGTTGACATAATACTATTTTTAACCAACTTTCAAAAAAAGAGGAGCTTCTTAATTCGGAAGTTTGTATTTTTTTCATAGGTTTACTTTAAAATACCAGTAAGAATTTGTTCAAATTGTATAGCTTTAAAACGATGAAAAAAATCTGTAAATGGATTGTTTTATCATAGAAATGTGTGATAAATGAAAATACAGCATACTTGTTAACATTTTGGGGTTGTACAGAGTGCAACATTCTCTTAGCACTCTTGGCGAGTAAATTCAAGGCTGGCAACACCACGCCAGGATAGTTGTGATATCTGAATATAATCCCGGGTATCTTGTCTAAGGCACCGATCAGCATCATGAATTGCTCATCCATTGTTCCCACCTGCGAAGAAAGCGATAGAAAAAAATATAATAGATTAAGGACTTTAATAACTTATCTATTTTCATCAAATGCCATGCAGCGGTGAGGGAGTGTCAGACTTTTACTGACAGAAAAACGATCATGTTCCGTCGTAGCCTGTTATCAGGGCCGCGGTAACTCTTTCGACCAATCCCACAGCAAAGGTAGGTACTTGAGGGGCCTACCCATACAAGCAACGAGAAATTCATAACTATAATAAGCAAATCCACAAATAGGTTATTGAAATCTGTAGTTAGGTATTACAGGGCCGATTCGATTGTCATCTTTCAACCAATGTTCAACAGAAACAAATTGAGACTCGAGGCTTGAGATGCAATTGAGTCAAATTCTTTGAAAATAAGGAAGTTTAAAAACATGGTAATTTTTTTGAAGCTTAAATAACTGGCTCAGAAACGATCATATTTTTTTTTCAATTTTAATGAATTCAAGTCATTATGTTTCAGAAAGTTTTAATTATTCTATTTACCTCTAAAACACCTTCAGTGACGCCAATAAAACAGTCGAGGGTATCAGCAAGCATATTGCGTACAGGTTCCGTATCAGACTCCATGTTGATTAGATTCATTAGTTTCTCTTGTAGTGAGACTGTACTTGATAGCAGGCGGTTTCGGACATCACCTGAGCGTAAAATTAAGGTTTATTAGAACTAAGTACATAAATAATCATCTGACTCTTTATCGTCAAAATGTGTTACAGGGCAGCATTAAGGATTTATAAAAAATAAATTGTCCACGAAACATTTTATTTCCAACATTTCGATTTTAATGTCATTAATATTTTGATGAGATCAACGAGAGATCAAATGTATTTAAGTATTGAACCATATTTGTTAATTGAAAACCCACTCCAGAAATTCCTAAATTATTATCCGATTTCGAAAAGTGGAGGTTCTCCCTTTGACCCGTATGATTTTATTCAACTGGTTTTGGTGTAAATAAACGCCTATATACGTTCCTTTTTTAAATGTGGGACAAACGGCCCATTTATATTCCATTATACAAAATGGGCCAAGTGTTACCAGCGCCCTCTGTACATACCTTCAGCATAAGTAGCGGCGATAGCGAAAGCCCGGTGCAATTCCTTCCTCAATTCTCCCGGCAGATTGCAGCCAGCTGCCTCCCATTGCAGTAACGCTAGGAACTCTTCACAACTCGCCAGTGGATTTTGCCTTTGAAACAAAATAATATATTTTTTTTGTAATGTGGGACAATTTTACTCGCCAAAATCGTCAATCGTTGCTAAACTTATCACGATTGCTCTATACAAAATAGTATGATAATTAATAATAATATAATTGATAAGTCAGACGGAATAATTTGAAAAATTCGAACAAATGAGAAGTATTAACATAAGATTTGAATTTCATAATTCTTTACCACAAGTGGGCAATTATAGTAGCTTAGGGTGGGTAGGGAGCAGGATTACCCGCTGATTGGATTACTTACCCCGACCGGACTTAGTGCACCTCAGTCAGAAATTCTGTATTTACATTACCCGCCAGGGAATTTTGCAGCCACTGTAATTGCACACTAACACCTTATGGCATACGCTTTTCCTCCTTTTTTGATACTTTGCAAAGGGCCAACTAAAAACTCAATTTTCTCTATGATACCGTCCACCCTTACTGTTACAGCCTTTTTTTATCGTCCCACTGCTGGGCACTGGCCTCCTCTCACACGGAGAAGGATTGAGCATTAATCACCACGCTTGCTCAATGCGGGTTGGTGATTTCAGACTTTATAGTCCAGGTTTCCTCTAGATGTTTTCCTTCACCTTTTTATCAGCCATTGGTGTCTAACTTCGCTATACATACTTGTGCTGCGAGTGTGCCAGCGTGGTGAGCAGCTGTGTGGCATGCGTGGCGGCGGCGGGCTGCGCGGCCTGGTGGCGCAGGCAGGCGGCGGCGCGGCCCGCCAGCCGCGACACCGCCCAGCCCACGCCGCGCGACCCGCGACCGAACGCGCACGCCAGGATCGGGGACATCTGAGCCATGGGAATAGTGGAATAAGTACATGAAATACGAGAAGAATAGAGAAAAAGAAGATGATCAAATCTCTCCATGGCTTTAAGGTTGGCTGTAAGAGAGCCCAATTCTGGGTTAAGCTCGCCATTGTACATAAACTGTCTTTATTCTTTTTATATGTATTGTTAAGTGTGCAATAAAGATTAAAGAATAAGCATGACCTAGAAAATTACGAGTTAGACTCTAAAATGTATGCCTTATTTTCGTAAATAAGCAATAAAACTTAAAAGACGGGTAGGTAATATCACGAAGCTTAAAACTACATATGTATATGAACAAAAAAATCGATACTTTTTTTCGGGGTCATGAAGTAGTTCAGGACAATTAGCGTAGTAAATCGCTTGTAGCCTACAATCGTCTATATTTAATTCAGCCAGATCGTCATCATCCTCTTGCCCTTATCCCATTTTTTGGTGGTCTACCCAGCCTGTTTTCTTCATCCATACACTTCTATCTGCCTTGAACTCAAAAGTAACATTCTTTTTAGCTATATCGACAATTTAGCCATGTAAAAAACTCCTCTACCTAGATTATGTACCAAGGACACTCAATGTCAATTTAATTCAAAAGTCAAATCTATTCCAGTGCATAAAAACTTTCCTGACAAAACATCAGACCTCACGTGGTTGCCATGATTGAGTGAAATAGGTTCTAAACGGGGCTATAGATAGATCAAAGAATAGACTAGCTAGACCAACAATAATATAACAATAGTTGGTATCCTGTAATTAGTGCTCAACTACTTAATAGTCTGTGACTAGGAAGCTCGCTAGCTCTTTTGATTGAAGAATGAGTTCAAATTGAAGATGCATTGCTGACTATATTCGAGGCTGCGTTGCTCAGACTTGTAACATACATCATATAACCAGAAAATATGCTAGCTTCCGCCGCGTCCCGGGGAATACTTTACGCACTCGGTATATTAAGAAGCCAGCTAAGTAGGCTATCTATATATAAATCACTTTTCCTCAACAATACCTTAAAACTTCAAATACACTACGTCAATACACTCACTACAAAAATAACAATACTTGTCAATACTCTCACTACAAAACAACGCTTGTCATTACACTGACTACAAAAACAACCCTCTTATCAATACACTGACTACAAAACATTCCTTCTAGTAATCTTACCTCAGAATAAACAGAGGGCTGTGGCATCAGGTAGGAGTTAGCCCATATCTTGAGCAGCCAGGAGATCGTGGCCGATAGTTCGGGACTAAACACACTGCCCAGACCAGCTTCTAATGCTGCACATTCCCATGCGTTTATACGCATTATCTCACCGACCAACCTGTTAATAAATAAATTAAAAGTTAGGTAAATAGTTAAAGCCAAAAAAAAATTATTATATCTTCATGATTTGTCTGTTTCCATTCTTTCTTAAACAGGATGAAAATGAAAATTAATTGGATGATCAGAACTTAGTTTTTTTACCGCCTTCCCAAAAAAGATATTCGGACCTTTTGAACTATGTGAGAGATGGTGTAAGGTACATAATGATGGTTTCATTTATATAGCTACTCAAACCTACAATTATCGTACATAGCAAATTAGAGTACTCATCTATAAAGATTTGTACTATCGATATTATATTATTACAGACTGCAGTATTCGTCCAAAAACAAAATGTCAAAAGTCAAAGGAAACAATCTGTAAATATTTGTCCCATATTCCCATTCATAGATTTAGTTTTTGTTATAGTAGTCAATATTTATATTTAGCACGTGAATAGAAAAGGTGTAACAAACACGAGACCAACAATTGGCAGGAAATGCGATAACATTGAACTTCCTTTACATGCAGCATGCATAATAGATCATAGAGCATAATAGTTTGACGTGAAAGGTTTGTTAGGACCATTAGAATATGAAAAACGTATTTGGAGATAACTATCGAGTTTGAATGAAGGATAGGCACAAAAATAAAATCAAGAAACTACTATTTTTGGGCGGTTCCTTGGTATACAGTATCCCTACACGGTTATTTTGCACAATGTAAAACAAATGTTTACTTTGAAAATTGAACGTGAAAATGTAAAAAAATACGTATACAGTTGTTTTCAGGAAATTGATATTTATGATGTCGTGAACTTGGACTGTAAAATATGAGTCATTCGGATATATCATGCAGAGTATTCCATCGGATAATGCGGAAGGCATCGAATCCTAACTTCCAAATTGCAAAGTTACATGGTGCGATCTATGTCATACTTACTTAAGAATCGGATCAACATTTTCAGTATTAGTGCTCTCGCCGACCAAATATCTGAGAGATGCATCAATATTGGCGTTTTCCATCAAACTGTAGCTGATGATCTCTGAAGGGATCATTACTGTTTCGCCTTCAGTGCAGTCCACGGCTAGGAAGTGACCTGGATGAATGACATTTACATGTTATTTCATATATTGGTAGGTATAACAATGTAATCTTCGGACACATTACACGTCGAGAGGGCGTTTCTGTGGAACGAATTGTGGTGCAGGGGAAAGTTGAAGGCAAGCGCGCGGCAGGTCACCGATACTTTGGACTGACCAAATAAAGACGGCACTCAATGGTCCAGTGCACGAATGCGCAAGGAGAGCAACAATGCGAGAAGACGGATTGTGAATCTTGCTACCACCCCTGATATGACGACCACGACCACTCTGCCAAGAGTGTGACGACAAAGAAGAATAACAATGTAATGGAAAGGAGGCCGACTTAAAAGGAGGATTATTTAAATGTGTTCAAAGAAGTTTTGATTTCATGAAGATCTACCCCGTAAAAATCCGTTCATGTTGTTTTCAAAGCCGATTTCGACAAAAAATGTTTCTTGTTTTATTAGGAAAAATTAAAAGGTACATTTACAGAAAAGGGATATAGAGCGACCTCACGTGTCTTAAGTTCTCAACAGATTTCATTGACATTTACATTTCCATTGCTTGAAACACTCGTAAACATAATATGACATCATGAGGTAAGAGGTCGACATTTTGAGTTTGTCAAATGCTATTATTGCACAACCTTATTTACATAAATGAATTTTGAATGTTTAATACGAACCAGGATTTAAATCCAAAAAGAAGTTTAGTACCTTGCTAAAATATCTGTAGTCGATTACCAAGAGTATAGCCAATTTGATTTAAGAGTGCGCGAAGCAAAAAGTATTTTATTTCCTTGGTGCATAATATGTACCTACTTAAAATAAATTGCAGGGGAATTTTTACACCATTCCCCTACCCAGCAAACACATAGGAAGAGGTGAAATCATTTTTGGGGTTGTCTTTTGTCGATTTTCAGACTTCTTTGGAATAAATTATTTTTTATCGAATAAAATTTGTATTTTATGACCTTATCAGTTATCTTACCAGTGATCATGAGAATCCAGTGCAGGTCTTCAAACAACGTGACTAGATGACCTCCGCCACTGACGGGCAGTTTTCCCATGTGCATCAATTGCAGCTGACTTTCTAGTCTATAGAGATAATAGAAAGATTAATTGGGCTTACGAAATTAATTTGGGGAGAAAGGTCTTAACTAAATTCACAATGCATCATTCATTATTAGGAGTCCTTTAAGAAGTAATTTAAAACGGTTTAAAAGTTTAATACAGCTGGTAGCTACTTCTGATTGAGCAATTTTAAGGACTCCTAATAATTTAATATGGCTGGCAGCTAGCTATTTTCCGCAACAGGGAATTTCCCAGTAACTAAACAAAAAATCTCCGTTCATTTCCAGTAGTACCATTCTAACTTTTATCACAATCGGTACAGTCGTTTTATAAATACTAGTAAGGAAATGCATTGTATTGATTTATCTACAGACAGATGCTAATAATAAACGTGTTAAGTGCAGTCGCCGCTAACAAGATTACAATTACACAATATGCACATATTCAGAGGAACACGTGTAACAAACAGTACATTTGTACTTATGTAATGATCACTCATAAAACAGGTAGTATTTTAAATTACAAACCTATTAAAGGTTGGTTGTTTTTACACACCTTTATAATAGGTTGTTTGTTTTTAGTTACCTACTTCTTCTACCATTTACCTACTACAGAATTTTTGTAACATACTTATTTACTGTTCTCCAATGATCTGAGAAATTTTATCGAATACGAAATTCTTCTTTTTTTTTCATTGTTGGAAAGCTACCCTTACCCCCGAGTAACACAGGCTTTATATTGTCCGGGTAAGGGAAGAAGTTCCCACGGGACTAAATTGAACCTGCTTTGTTTTTAAATCCAACTCACTGTTTACTCCTATCCTGTAGCAACGTGAACAGCACATGGCAGCAATGTGCGGGCGCCTTCCTTGCGATCGCGCCGATAGTCAGCAGAACATTGCTGTGCAGTTTGCGTTCATCCTCTTCCAATTCATCCTTTATGTCATCCTCTGCGTTGTCTGAGCTCCTGGTAATTTGGGTAAAGTTATTGTTAAAGGACCGTATGATGTTCACATTTTGACGTCACAGTTAAGGCAAAAGGCTCTATTTTTGGAAATTATGATGACGTCATAATTGCGCATTAGTAGATTGTATTAGAGAAAAGACATCATAAAAGGCGATTAGTAGTTACATTTGCCTATACTATGCCAAGCTATAACTTATATTGGTAGTGACAAAAGTGATGAGAGTGAGTAAATTGCATGATTTACTTGTTGTGTATTAAAGAGTGACTATTGGAGTATTATTCATCATCACAATCAAGCTTATGTTTGTAACATGTATCAAGAAAAGTAATATACATAGATATTATTTAGCTATAGTTGCTTCCTGAAAACCCAGGAACTGCCTTTCCGCAAGAAATAGCATTGAAAGTAACTGCGCAGCGAATTCTCATCGAGTCGATTATTTTTGTTGGAATTGTGTTTGAACTCTAAACAGGAGAGGTAACTATTTACTGTGTGTGGCCATGTAAGCTAATAGACATTGGTGTTAAATTGGAAGGGACAGTATCATGTGATACACAGTTGAATCAGAATCTCTTATCTGCCCTGAAATTTGACAACTTTATACTTCATAATAAATTAATGATGAAGTCATAGCTGCAAATATTTTAGGATGAACTATTTTAGAAATATTACACGGCTAATATTTTTTTAAGAATTAAATGTAAACAATCTCACATGTTGTTTATTGCCATTGTAGATATCAAGTGTACATATATGACTTAGAACAATAATTATTTAAGTTTTAATGAAGGCCAAGCAAACTTGCTCATTATTATATTTAAAACATCAAACAAAATTTGTTTGTCCTTCCTGTATGCATACTGCAGTGTATCAAATATTTAATTTATAATTAATATTTGTTAAATATTATACCTCGTTCCATCTGGGGGTGCTAATCTGCATTGTAGGTACGTGTTGAAAATCTCAATGCATGGGTTCATCAATGTTTCATTTGTATATCCGTCAGTTTCATGGACTAGAGAACTCCAGCTATGAAGAAACTTGTTCAGAGACTCTCTCCATACTGTGTCATCATTTACCTGAAAACATATTGCAAAGGTCAGAAACAACCATAGCAATAAAATATATTGAAAAATTTTTGTTTGTTTTCATACTCACTCCTTCCTCAACAACTGACCCCCTGATGCAATGACAAGTCAGTGAAGTTAGATTCTGCAGGAACGCGAGTGGAGTCGCGGCTATCAATCCCGGCGGGAAAAACTGTATCAGTCGCCGATAAATATCCGAGATACCAAGCATTTCCCTCTCGACCGGCTGTATGTACGCCATCATATTCAAGAAACTATTCACGTAATTCTCCAAGTACTGCTGTTTCAGATTACTGGCTGATACAAACACCCCACTCAGAGAAGCTAGTTGCACCAAACATGTGAGGGAAGGACTAGCTAAGTCAGGGTTGGATCTCACATACATGTGTATTTCGAAGAATAGCGACAACAGTTCAGGTTGCATGATAGTATCCCGCCAACTTAGGCTTAAGCGCAAAGCAGGCGCGGTATCGCTTTCGTAAATAGCCTCGAAGGCGCCAATCAACCTCTTCGACAATAATGGCGACACATGACTCCAACATAACACCGTCTCCACTATAGTTAATAGCTGCTTCGTCAATATAGCTTGGTCGCCCTCCGGACGATGACCAGAGCGAACTATTTGTTCTAGAACGCCTACAGTAAACCTAAATATTCTCTTCAAATCCAGAGCTTCGAAAGACTTCTTCAGACGGAAATGGACTTCCCATATAAGACCCACATCAGCAGATTTAACGGTTATAGCGAATTCTTGCATAATAGCCAAGATGAGGGAACAGGCTAACTTTTGCTGACTTATCGGTGAGCTAAGAATAATTTTCTCCAATTCAGCAATCAAGTTTTTCCTTTCGCGTCCTCCATCGTCGATGCTGCCTCTTTTGATAATTATTGCAATAGTCTGAAATGTAATTGCAGTTTTAATAAGTTCTAAACTGATCTCCATAAACTGGCCAAGCTGACTATCATCTGACTATCAGACATAATATACTAGTCCTCAGAAAAAACTATTATTATTACCTGCAAAAGCTTTTCTCGCAAAAACGGTGGGGCTTCCTTCCTCAGAAGGTAATTCAGTAAGTACTCTCGCAATGAGGATATATCATTATCAGATAGTAAGCTCCATTCTCTGATGAGAGCAGCCTTCAGTAAACCAGCTGCTTCAAAAAGTACGTAGTCTGATGAAGATTTTTCTAGAATTTCTCTGCACAACTGATAAGGGTTTTTGGTGCTCCGAAATTCTAGGAACACGCTTTCTGCTTGGTGACGCTGCTCTGATGTCACTATTTGCGGCGGTGCCTTTAAATGGAAATTATGCGTCTTGGTAACTGGTTCTTAGTGAAACTGTTAAACTGATTAAGCTTCATTTATCAAAATCTTTCATCCGAAACTAAATGTCTGAACAGAAAATGGAACACGAATGCGGAAATGAAATAAAGTAATGGTTAAAGAAATGGTTGGTCTAAATACAAAAGAGGTAGTTCGCTCGGATTCGGATCAGTCACTTCTTGTAAAACGCTAGTATTCAGCTGCATCCAATGAGCCCTGGGAGCAGACCTAAACATAGTTGGGAAATGGCTAAGCAGAAGATGTCTGTTCACTCAGTTCAGCAATAAAAAAATTAAGACATTCCACAAGGAATTTGAAACAAATTTGAAAACCTCCTTGGTCAACCTGCGAATGATCAGTTCATTCTATTATCATTCAAGCCTAGTTGTGTGAACATGGAGTGAAAGACAAGTAAACATTCATTAGTTAGTACTTTCATGAGTACTCTACACCAGTGAAGCTTCTGATATCAGCTTGAGCATTTGACACAAAAAGACATACTATTCTATCAAAGTTATCTGTGGTCCGAGCCTAGCATCCTCTACACTACAAGCTGAATGAGGGTTTTCTAAAATGGCGTCCACGAGGTGGCAGCACTGAGTCTTCAGGTCCAGGTACCGGTCAAAGTGCTTATCTTTACTATGAACCGTGAACGATTTTAGTGATATTTTATTGTATAAAAAGCAGTGCATTATTGTTTTACAATTGCGGTTGAGTAGATAAAAAACTAAATCATATTGTGTAAACAAATTCTAGGACATTGCATTATCTGCCTTTCAACGAGCTTTTCCTTAGTACCAGTAACTTTTGCACCCCTCTTTCTGAGCTCAATTTTTAGTTCGGAAACCTTATTCTGACCGTAGTCCATAATAAAATCAATAACACTTCCAATATAACAGAATTTCAATAAACAATAAGTTCGGACCCTACAATTCCATACTATTTGACAGCTGTTTGGACCAGACGCATACGTGGCGCCACCCTGTGGCAGAAAAAGTAGAGAAAACCCTAATTATCTAACAGATATAGTAGCAAGTTACATTTCTGGTGCTTCAAACACTACATATATACCATTTAAACCCTAATCACATAAGACATTTTGCATGAGTAATGCAAGTGTGCAGTAGCAGTGTGACTATAAAGTCGAAATCTTATCGCATTTTAAACGTCTATTACTCTATAGAATTTCTTGTTGATTCTTTTCCATAAGACCCGCTCTTTGAAACCATTAAAATAATTTTACAGTTCATGTTTTTTTCATATGCCTTTTTGAAATTGAGAAAATATTATAAACACTAAAATTATATATAAATGCAAACTGTGTGTGTTATTTCTTCTAAAGTAAAAAACTGAATGGATTTTGCTGAACAAATGCAGTAACATAGCTTATACATCAAACTAACTTATAGGTCTATATTAACTATGTGCAGTATATTTCCCTCTAGCTAGAAGAAAGTTCAAAATATTTTGTAGTTTAAACCAGATATCTTATATTTGTATCAGTCATTTAAGTTTTCCTTTTGCGCAGCTTTAATATTGAAACAGTTTCAGCGGCAGATTATTCCGTCTTTATAGTATCTTCTTTTTTTTAACAACGTCAAAAATCATCAAATGACCCCTCCCGCTGTGGGTTAGCAGCAGTGAGGGAGTGTCAGACTCTTACTGACTAAAAACCATTGTGTTCCCTCATAGGCCTTTTATGTACCAGGGCCGCGGTAACTCTTTTGAACAATCCCTCAGCATCTTTATAGTAGCTGCAGTGGACCTAATTTCTTTGTTGCATCCTATTTTTTAATAGCTTATTTTTAATTTAAAACATAAGTGGACCTAGTTCCTTAAAATGGAATTGTTTCAGAAAATAATATTTTTTTTCTTGATCGCACTGTATATGTTGTTCTGTTACGTCTAAGGCTGTAAAGCAGGCCTATGGAAGAAGATATAGCTTTGTTTATAATAGGATAGAAAGTGAATGCTTAGATGGCGTGTAGAAAGCATGAATGAAAGAAATACTAATGTTGGTTCAACAAAAAATAGTAGAAAACAGGTCAAATAGTCACAGAGTATTGAATAAAACTGTCGCTCTTTGCAGACACAGTAACCTATATTTTATTATTATTTCACTTTCCACTGAGGGTTATTTATGAAATAACAATAATCGTGTTAATTTTTTCAGGTATATTTTAAGTTCTTGTTTATAGAGGAAGAGCATTTTAGCTGTGTGGAGATAATGAAATGTGTAGTTGTTCTTTGTTTCATAAGTCTTTGTTTATGTTAATTTCCTGTAAAGAAGTACGTGCTCACCATCAGCATCTGAGCAGCCGCCTCCAATGTTTGTATAGCTGAATTATCCATTGTGACACTTTAATTCGCACGGACAAAATTAAGAAAGATGAATGAGATATAGTACCCAAACCACTTATTAACCGTACTATTAACTAAAATAACCGAAAAGTCACATATTTATTGAGATAAACAGTCGAAATATTACGAATTTATTTCGTAAATTTTATTACATGTCAAATTGTCAACCATTACAATGACAACCACAGATAATTTACAGCATAGATGATATGATACACCAATAAACAGATGTTTGATGATCTAATCAAAACATAGATTTATTGGTATATGCCGTTTATAATAAAAACCTAAAAAACTGCATGAAAACTCACACTATACCGCCGATTCCAGGCGTGGGGTATCTTGAAATATCTACGACAAAGAACTTTTAGTTAAGCTTAATTTAAAGAAACCATCTCGGAGGCTGTACCTCATCCATCTCCCGAGCCTTTCCTCAACTATGTTGGGTTCAGCTTCCAGGCTAACCGGATGCAGCTGAGTACCACTGCTTTACAAGGAGCGACTGCCTATCTGACCTCCATAACTCAGTTAACCGGAGTTATCCGGGTTATCCCGGAAGCTGTACGTTAACACAAACAAATAATGTTCAATAAACGTTGGTCGTCTTGGCACAGTAACAAGGGTAGTTTAAATTGAATTGAATCTTAAAATAAATTGTAGATAAGTTCGAAGCTCTGACGCTGGCGACCCGCGACGCCAGTTGAAGCCTTCTCCTTAATACATGTGTAATCAATTCAGGAACGTGAGGAATAAGAGAGAACTTAGGTGGAGTTTATAGGGGCAGTATTTAAGGGATTTAGGGTTTAAAACGAGAATATATTTTATTACCGCGAGTACGAACTAATCTTGGTAAAAAATCAATAAGTTTTGCGGGTGTTCAATTATATTACAATGTCTTTAAATCAAAATTAAAAACTCATGTTATGAATGACATGAATCTCTTGAAGTAAACAAGGTATTGTACTACTGGTGTTTTGTCTGCAGTGTGGTTACGATGATGCATAGATTCACATTCTTTGCGCGACCAACACTAACTTGCGATTGTGTAATGTAGGGTAGATCGAAATACTGCATGTTGATTTTGCTTTATATTCCTTAGCATATCAGAATTAACTATGTCTGTAAACATAAATATAATATGTACCTAATAATTTTAAGCCTAACTTAGATTTAACTTAAAATTGTTCTCATTTAAGTGAAACTGTAGTTTCTTGTTTGAGAAATAAAGATTCTTTAACCCGAGAATACATAAGGATGTCTGTAGCAAGAGTACCTACATGCATAAAGCAGTACCTAGGTATATGAATAGGGGCAATACCTACCTACATGTACATAGAGTTAGTACATAAGGGAGTATACATCTGTATAGAACTTACTAAGTAATAAGTGTGACATCAGACATAGGTAAATTAGGATTGTGGCCATGTCCATTGCTTACAGTGCCTTTAGGGTAAATCCACCACTTGTGCTTACTGGAGAGATCAAGAAAGACCATTATGCACCCGTGTTGTACCCAATAATTAAGTATATGAATAAAATAGTGCCCGAGATAGCAATTATAGAGGTGATTTATAATCACCAACTTGCCTCGAGAATTTATATGAAAAGATACCGCCGCCCCTTAACAGTGGAATATTATAATAGGCTTTTGGGCTGATGATAATAAAAATATGGGTACCTACGTGACATTATCTAAGAGGAGGTAGGTACCTTCATCACATCACTACAGTTATTGCACAATATGATTTCAGGTTTCAGCAGATATCGCTATTTTCATGCTAAAAATAAAAGATTTGTTTTGACCAACCACTTATTATGAACCATAAATTATCAATCTTTATAATAAAGAAAATACAATTAGGTACTAAGGTATGATTTCGTCATCATCACATTTATTTATCCTACTGTGTATTCCATTAGATTAGATATCCACCCTATAGAGCGAATGTCAATCGGCACTAGCAATTTGGTAGATTTTGTGTAGCCGGAACACATAGGAGGTTTCATTAATTTGACTTCTAATGAAATGAAACCTTTTAACAAATTACTGGTTATTATGAAGGATTGCTTCATGATTATTTCACAGAAAAACTTTCCGTCAAAATATGTAGGTACTAGGTATATTCCATTGACATATAACTAGTCTATACATATAATAAATCTGTAAAAAAACTGTGTCTGTACATTGAATATATTAAAAAAAAAATAATTGGGTGGGGTTTAGAAACAGCAATGGAGCACAAATCCAAAAAAAAAATTCTGTCTGTTTGTCTGTATGTCTGTATGTCTGTATGTCTGTTTGTTTGTACACGCTAATCTTCGGAACTACTGGACGGATTTCAATGATTTTTTCTTTGTTGTATCAGTATTAAGCCTGGTCAACATATAGGCTATAATTTATCTTCAAAACTTGAAGACCTGATGCAGAACACTAACAGACCAACAAAACCATAAGAGATAGAAAAATGGTGCCATGGCAAAAATTGTTTCATGTGATGAGCACTTTCAGCTGAGATAATAAATTTTAAGATCTGGAACACCTGATGTGGAACCCCAAGAGCCCAGCTTCTCTGTACCATATACAGATATGACGTTTTAGCAAAAGTTGTTCAATTTGATAAGCACTTTCTAACGACTTATACAAATTGAAGATCTAAAACACCTGATGTGGAACTCCAGGGGCCCAGCTAGACTATAGCATATAGAGGTGTGACGTTTTAGCAAAAGTTGTTCAATCTGATAAGCACTTTCTATTGACTTATACAAATTGAAGATCTAAAATACCTGATGTGGAACTCCAGGGGCCCAGCTAGACTATAGCATATAGAGGTGTGACGTTTTAGCAAAAGTTGTTCAATCTGATAAGCACTCTCTATTGACGTATATACATCGAAGATCTGGAACACCTGATGTAGAACTTCAAGAGTAATACTACACTTGAAATGTATAGAAATGAATGTTATGAAATAGGTATGGTGAATCAAAAAAAAAGTAATTAGTCCGTCTTTTAGATAACCCTAAAATATTAATAATATTAATTAAAGAATTTTGTGTTAAGTCACTGCTTAGTACAAATTTTACATACCTAGACGTTTCGTCACGAGCCCCCACTCTCCGAATTTGTTGCGTTATATCTCATTATTATTTTGTATGTCTCTTCCAGACCTCGGGACTACAGAGTTCCGAATTTTTGGGAGGCAAACGTGGGGCCGAAGCCAACACGCTGAAGCCCTTTTGAGACAACTTTAATGAAATTGTGGCACAAAACCGACGATTATCCCTTTATACACTATAGAAATGAACCCAAGGACAATCCCCGGTGGACGTCGTTAAAAAAAAGACAATCCCCGGTCCTGTGCTATACCATTGCTAACTGTGGATGAAAATTACTTGCCACGAGGCACCTATCCTCCGAGCAGGGCTACTAACCCTGCTCTAGCGACTCCACTCTGGACGGCCAAGCCAAGCCAGAGGCGTGAGACCTACCCCCGTCATGGTTCACTCCGACCGGCCGGAGATGGGGGACAGTATACTCTCCCTGGAGAACTCAGTATATATAGCCCCGCGGGGTAGCTACTCCCCGTCATCAGCCTCAGATGTCCTGCGATGATGATGACGATGATCTCATTATTATTGTCGTTATTATCTTAAGAGCCTTTGTCCCAATTATGTTAGAGTCGACTTCCAGTCATGATGCAACTGAGTACCAGTGTTTTACAAGGAGCGACTGCCTATCTGACCTCCACAACCCGGTTACCCGCTCAACCCAACACCCCTTGGTAAAACTGGTCAGACTTACTGGCTTCTGACTACCCATAACGACTGCCAAAAATGTTTAATGACAGCCGGAACCTACAGTTTAACATGCCCTCTAAATAACGGTCATTGGTATCCAAAATATACGTAGAAAGTACATACGAACTTAGAAAAGTTGCATTGGCAGGTACTTGCCAGACCTGGAATCAAAGACGTACGCTCATACTTGAGAGATTGGTTCTCTACCCACTAAACCACCACGAATTCCACTAAGTCATCACGACTTTGTCATCTCAGAAACATTTAATGTTTTTTAACGTAATAATACGTGTAATATTTTTGCCACACACAACTTAAATGTGGACTAATTAGAATTACTACTTTTATCCCTATGGTCGCGTCTATTGCGGTTCAGTTCTCAGCGTTTTGTTTAGTCTGCTGTGCTTTAGCCGTTGAAGTACAAAAATTAAATATATGGAACGTTTCTAATGGCAATACGTATTCCGTTGTTTTCAAGTCAACGGGCCCTTAAAATTCAATATCAGACGATTCAGATCTTTGATTTTGCTGACCCCGTAGTCGCTGGCATAAGGGACAGGATCCGCGTACGAAGTCGCGGGCAGAAGCTAGTATATTCATATGAAGCAAAAATGAATAAGTACTAACAATTCCACGACTGACAAACAAAAAAGTTAGCTGGAGAGTTAGGTTTTTTATTCGCATTGTCAGATCATTGCTTATAAGTACCTAGGTAAGACCTAAAATAATTGATTTGAAAAAGCCAAACTGCACAACACGCGACATTTCAGTGTGCAACCCATAGCATGGAAATTGATGATAAGCACCAATTTATGCCTACACGAATGTGGAATTTCACATTGTATTTCCACTATCTTGTTTTCCAATTTCTGGACACCCTGTCAGTTAAACTAACACACACCTTGTCGGTCCGGTTTTATAACCAAGTCAGTATAGGTAGAGGTACATACCTAACTATTAACTTGTTTGTCGGACAGGTTCATGGCCACCGTCTCTTTGCTATGTTTTTGAACATTGCATAATTTAAATAATATTTATACCTAGGCAACAATAATTTTCAGATTGATTGATTGCAAAAGTAGGAAGAGCCCTAACTACGCCCAGAACTCAATGAGCATGCACATCTAATATTATTTTTTTGGAGATGGGAAATCGTCAGATGCACCAAGGGTAGACATATAATGATGCAGCTGTTTATGTAGGGATAGATAGTTAGACATTTACTGATTAAAGCCCAAGCCCAAGCTCGTTTCTTTTAGGTACTCTGTTCCTCCTGAGCTCTTCGTTACCTGACATTATTATAAGATACCTATGCAAGATGTTTTCTAGATAAATAAGTTATTTCAAGTGGTATCAACCAAATAAGCTCGTAAAACATAACTAGAAATCAGTTATGTTTCAGTGTTCTTCAGATTTTTAAAACCTTCTACCAAAACACGAACTGTTACACGATACAACGATATTAGGTACCTAGGCAGGTCATGCAACCGCTGCGGTCGCTGCGGCTTTAGTTCAATACTTCAATATCAATACAGTTTTGCACTGTCCTTGGCCTTCACCCCGTGCATTTTCGAGGACCTACGAGCATCGATCGATAGGATAGCACTTGCGTTAGATACACATCTTCCTTGCTCTAACTCTAACTAAAAGAAAGCATTTTCGTTATAGTCTTTGGCAAAATAGTGCTTTTAGGGCAACATCACCAAATAAGTGGCCCGATTCTCCTAAGTTAATGTTGTCAAAATCGAATAGAAATCGAATCGCAATAGCAGTTTTAACCATATCGGGCATTCTGCTACTAATAAAAGACCAATCGTATTCGATTGACATTTGATTGGTGTGCGATTGGTCTGCTATTTTGGTAATTTTGGTGTATATGGTAGTTTGGTGTACTATCATTTTGCAATCGTTAATCATTTGCAGACAAAATGATTCATTATTGAATGACAGAAAAGGATAAAAACGTTTATTTCAAAGAAAAAATAGCGGAATGCCACATACGCTTCAATCGTGATCGAGTCGGGATCGGATCTCAGTCGAATCGAGTCGAACGTGAATCGTATGTTGCTTAAGTAAAATTAGGAGAATCGGGCCCCAGCTTAGTAATGTCACGGATTACCTAATAGTGGTAATGGCTTATCTTTACCACATAAGTAGGTACCTAGGCAGTCTGAGTGTGACATAATCCAAGCCTAAAATCGTAACACCTCTTCAACTTGAGATCATTATCGCTCACTATCTTCTTGTACTTACCTAATTCAATATGTTTCGAGTAGTCTGTAATGCCTATATTTAGAATATCTTCCGACTCGTCTGATAAGGTGATTTAGGATACCTACACATGACATGTCATAAAGCTCCTGAAAACATTCTCGATGGGATAATGAGGAGCCTATCCCCACAGACATCCATGCATCATGACCACAATTGTCAGAGCCTGATGTCCATGCATGTTCTTATTTTTTTTAGTGTTCAGTTGTTAAACTTGTTTGATTTTGTAAATAGACTCTTTTGCTAACTGTACCGTACGTTGTACCTATAGGCGTCGTCCTGATTGGGAGCGATCGTACGATGGCGCGATGCGTTTTTCATCTCACGATCTCACTTGCGAAGTTCAAATAGGACACTCTGATGAAATCTGTATGTTTGAACTCATCGCACGACGAGAACGCATCGTGTCATCGTACGATCGTTGTCAATTAGGACGACGCCTTAGATGAAAAACGCATCGCGCCATCGTACGTTCGCTCCCAATTAGGACGACGCCATATACTTCCTAGGTGAGCTTCATCAAAATTGGTTCAACTGTTTGCCTCTTTGAGACATCCGTAGTGAATAGAGTAGGTACCTACCTATGCACATCCACTAAGTATGTATTACAAAAACTGTAAGAAATATCGCAAACGGACCTAAGATAAAACGACAATTAAGATTTAATTAATTTAATTGAACAACTTTTCGGTGACGTAAGTTCGTCATCATTATTTTTTATTAGACAATGTTTATCGTGAAATATTTTTTTTAAGTTTATGACGCGCTCTGCACTATCTGACCGGCCTATCGTAATTCGTGACCTTTAATAGGCACCTAATCCGTCATCAATTCGAGCTTTTATAATTTACCAGCTGTTTCCGGCGGTTTCCAGTATATAGGATTAGTACAAAAGGGATAATATAATACAGAGGAAGTATGTAACAATGCATATAGAGCCCTTCTATATGCATCCTTACGTACCTACTTCGTACATAAGGGCAGCATACAAGGCTGTATATTGGGGGAGTAGGTTAGTGAATACCTATGTAGGGGGAGAGAATTATTTCAAAAGATGATTTTGATGCCAGATCATATTTTACCTGAAATTATTTAAAGTTAATGTTTAGTTAAGCTTTTCGCGAAACATCTAAACGACTTCTGTGATAGCCAAATTAACATCCTTGTGTATGTAAGGAGAAATAGCCGTTACGTAGTAACTATTATATAATCTGTGGTAATACGCAATCTCTCCTGCCCCATTTCTGCAGCCATGTAGGTACTTGTGACATCATGTCGTCATCGGTGGATGATCTCTCTATTCGAAGATGACTAAATATAAAGGGTAATGTGAAACATTTCAGTCATGTTGAAGCATACCTACCTACCTAAATTAAGATTGTTAGGTACTACTACGGTAGATCCAACATCTTCGGTACATCTTTTCGTCATTTTAGTTAGACAGTAGGGGCGCTATTGTCATGAAGTGAACAAACCTATGAATCCTATGATATACCTAGCTACGATATAGTTATCTGAATTTACCAACGATACGGACCCTTATTAAGGCGTCTGGCGTAGTTGCAAGCCCCATATGGTTCGGAATATATTGTGGTCTATCTTAATCGTGAGTACAAAATGCCGCGTTGCGTAGGGATATAGGTATACCTTCAGAGTAGATTTTTAGAAGCGGGACTGCTGAGTGTAAGGTAGGACTATATAGGCTCCAATCTAGTTATGTACCTACTCTAAACTACTAACTAACGGACTAAGTAAGGCTAGTCTATATTATTGCAGTTAAACTTCAATAGGTATATGCTCGGATTCTCCCGCGTTCCGAGAGAACTACTTACCTCCCGCACCTGGATAAAATTACCTAATAGCCAACATGTTGATCCGTAGGTAGGTAAGTAGGTACCTAGTGTCAGTTTCCTGCATAACATTTTTTTTTCATTGGCTAGCCATTTGCTCATGAAGAATCAAAAAAAGACACTTAGGTACAAGTTTTGCCTTTATAGTAGGTATATTAGTGTGATGATTATCATTTCATCGTTATATCAAACCGATTGTTACCATGCAATTTAGTCCTGATAAAAGATTAGTGGCGAAAATAATGTAAGTAAGTGTTCTGCTCACCCTTTGTTAGAATAAGCGTTATGTTAAGTAGGTATGATTGAAAAGCTAATTTCCAATACCAAGCAATTTAATTACTGTACATACCACATTCATGCAATAATATTCAACATGGCCTTCATGGTTCGCCGATACATTATACAGCCCATTACATTTTATATAATCCTTTTTATGTATGCACATTACCTACTACCTACACACCACTCATAAAGAACAAGAAAAACCTGATTTTGAAAACTGACCTCGGATTTTTTTCTCACTCATGAAGTTTTTCATTTTCTATCTTTTGCAATCTCAATTCAAGTAAATCTTTGTTCAGTTTGTGCATACATAAAAACTGTCCGTTTAGGAACAATACAGGTATATCATGTCTGTACAACCTTAACCACCTCACATTTTCCTTCTCAGTGATATATACTTTTTGGATTACTATTCTATCTTTATAGGGCTCTAATTCTTCCATCACTATGTCACATAGTCCACATGGGTCTTTAGTGTAAAAAGTCAAAACTGGTGGTCCATCTGTAGAGTGTGCTCTGGAATACCAAAGCATAAATTAATGAAAATCATTTGTACATATATTTAAACATTTTATTGAAAAGAATGAGAGTATACAACTTTTCCATCTTAAAGTTTATTTACAGTAGATATGGATA